>NW_026261364.1:77935-276895 GCF_024610275.1 Lodderomyces theae | reverse complement strand
CTCTATCAACTTGCAAACTGACAAACAAGAGACATGCAGTGAATGCGACTCTCCAATTCAACTTTCTCACAACAACCCTCTCTTCCTCCTTGGTCCATTCAAACGTGGGGTCGAATGCAGAGTAGCTCTCGTATCTAGAGCTTGTGTACAAGTCACGATAGTACTCTTCAACTTTAGGATCCAAGAATGGGTTACGCTCTAATGCGTCGGATTCAATGGACGAGTCCGATTCGATAACCGTGATGACATCCTTTTCGCCTTTGAAGTCGGCTCTGTTATCACCTAAAGATGACGCTGAATCAATGGAAGTGCGACGAGTCATATCTAGTTCCAAACTTCTGTGATTGTTGTCGCCTTGGATGCCCCATTTGCAAGTGGGCAGCATATTTTAGAGGGTCACCATCTGTTATTTATAGTCAGATCAGTAACGGTTGAAGTACGCACATACACGAACCACACAATTTGCAATAATTGTGGGTCTTAGTCTAACTATTTTTAGCCCAAGATGCTCATTAATCTTGGCGCCAAGCCGAAATTTTCCCTTGATACGTAACTAAGCAGTACTCCTGTTCATTAACGTTGCTAATTTGTATTGCAAAGTGTTGAAGTTACAAAGTTTTAAATTGTGGTTGAGATTTATTTTTAGGTTTCTTTTTTTTTTTTTTTTCTTTTCTTCTTTTTATGCAAATTGAGATGAAAAAATTAACCCAACAAACTGTGGCTGCAAATATCCACTATTGCAAATGCATGTAATTATATACCGAAACAAGCCACATTTTACGAGATAAGGCGGGTGTTGAAAACACAAATTAAAGAACACTAAGTGGAGGTTAATTGATCATAAATGTGCTCATGTGGAGGCAGGACAACTTCAATAACTATAAAGTTTGTCTAGGTAAAGTGAAAAATTCACCAACGATCCGATGCAATCTCCTGTAAATCTCTTTGGCTTTGATGTGAAAAAAAAAAGAAAATCTTGTTCAATCGTTCTCTGGTTTACACACACTTGTGTTTCACCAATAATCTTTCTTTGCCGCCATAGTCATCTCTTGCAGTTCACATCACAGAAAAGACCTCTACGTTGCTTCCTCTTGTGGAGTACCAGTAAATCTCACGTTAAACAAAATATACAAAATAAACACTAAGAAAGAAAAGACTCCACTTAGATCTTAGATTTAACAAGCTCACCAACTAACTCCACCAATCCAACAGCTGTGGTCCAAGTTTTGAAGAAAGTCGATGGGCCATTCACTCTAACATTGCCAGTTTCGCCAAACCAGACCCTACCTCCATAAGAAGCCATACCTGCAGTCAACAACCTATCCTTGGCAGGTGAAAATGGAGGGTATCTTGCCTCCAACATCCAATCATTATTCAATGGTTGTTCAATTACCGTTCTTTCATGGGTGAATGTTCTGTAGGAGAATTTACCATGGTAAGAGCCGTATCCGGATTCACCAACACCTCCAAATGGGGCGCTGTGTAAAGTGATGTGCATCAAGACATCATTTACAATCAAGCCACCTGAACGCACCGATTTCTTAACAGCAGCAATTTGTGGATTCTTTTCGGCTGATGTGTATCCTCCAGTAAAGATGTAAGAAGCCAATGGGGTGTCGTGGTTTCTCACAATGTCTCTACAAGCATCGTTGAGATTAGTGTAGGAAATGATTGGCAAGATAGGACCAAAAATCTCTCCCTCCATTGATGAGTCTGTCCATGAGGCATTGTCAATCACAGTTGGAGCAACGTATCTTGATTCTGGGTCATAGTCTCCTCCAGTAACAACGGTTCCCTTCGTCTCCTTTATAATCTTTACCATTCTGTTGAAAGCACGATCATGGATCATGTGAGTAAAGTTCTTGTCATTCTTGTTGACTCCTGGGTAAAGTTCATTCTCAATAACCTTTTTAATTTCAGCAACAAACTTGGCACGTTTGGATTCCGGAATCAAGACATAATCAACACCAATACAAGTTTGTCCAGCATTGGCAAAACGACCCCACGTGATTCTACGCGCAACAGTGGCCAAGTCCTTATCCTTGACATCGTTCAAAATGATAGCTGGCGATTTACCTCCCAATTCAAGAACAACGGGAGTCAAATTCTCAGCAGCCTTTTTAGCAATGATTCTACCAACCATACCATTACCAGTGTAAATAATCTTGTCGAATTTCTGTTCCAAAAGTCTGGTAGTCTCTGGAATTGCACCATTGACCGCGAAAAAGATTTCAGGGTCCAAAGCCTTTGTCAATAATTCAACAAACAACTTGGAGAATCTGGGTGTTAATTCTGAAGGTTTGAAAACAACAGCGTTTCCAGCAGCGAGGGCTCCCACAATGGGTGAAATGGAGACAAACAAAGGATAGTTGAATGCTGAAATGACCAAAACCACACCGAGTGGAATTCTCTCAATGTAAACTGGGTTTGTCAACAAACTGACTGGCAAATCTGAAACAGGTTCCGGTTTGGCCCATTTGTGCAATTGGGTCATGGTGTGCAACAATTCATTCAAACCAGTGGAGATTTCATAGTTTTTGGTCTCGGATGAGTTTCTGGCAAAGTCCAATTCCAAAGCATCGCAGATTTCTTGTTGGTGATCCTTGATTGCAAAATAAAGGTTTCTCAATTGGTTTAAACGGAATTGAAGTGAGTGGGTCTTACCGGTAAAGAACCCATCTGTGACCTTTTTAACTCCAGCTGGGATTTCGGACAAATCAGTGTACTTGTATTCAAATCTATCAGTGGAAGCTTGAGCAGTTGAGGTCTGAGCAGTTGATGCCTGAGTACTTGAAGCTTGGGTGGTATCGGCTGATTTACCAGAAGCAGAATCAGCCAAGTTAGACTCTTGGTTGGATCTCTTGATGGAAATTCTATGCTCCAATGAAGGAACTTCTCCAGCTGATTTGGGCGACGAAGCTGATGATTCTGGAGAACTTAATCCGACATGGTCCAATTGCGGAGCAGGAATGGAGTTGGTTTTGGTGGTTCCATTTGCACCAGAAGCTGTTGCAGCGGCGCCGGTTCCACCAGCTTTAGCAGTGGTTGTTTTTCCATTGGGGGCAGATGACCCATTTGCCCTTGTCGAAGACAGCTTTGTTGATTTACTCATTATCTTTGAGGTATATTTCTTGGTGAATTTCTTCAATTTGAGAAGGCTGAAATTGTGTGTATGTTGAATAAGCGGTTGAAGTTAGTGTATATCTGGAAAGACGGATACACCTTTAACGAATGGTGTAACTGGGGTCTTGTATAGAGAAATATATATATATATATGTATATATATGAGTTGGTGGTTGGAAAGGGCAAAAAAACGGATATAGAAGGAAGTTTTGCCTTTTTCTCTTTTTTTTATTCTTCTTCTTTATCCTTCGTTAGGGTAAGGGTGGGGAAAAGTGAGAATGAGAAATTTGGTGGGGGAGAGAGAGAGAGACTTTGCATATGACAGAAAGACACGAGTACTGCATATAATAATATGAAATAACAGTATAAACCTCTGTGATTTTGTAAACTCAGTCGTTTATACTAAACCAACTTGATAACTGATAGACAAATGTTCAGAAAGACGGTAGGGTTAGATATTGGAAAACAGGTGATTATTATGTAAAGTCTACTGGATGCAGTGTGAAGGAGTGTTCCCACTGATTATGAGCTAGTTTAGGTCGTAGTTTCTTCATTTCAACAACTAAGCAAAAGGGAGACAGAGAGACACGTTTAGAACCACAACTAGTTCGGTCTTGGTATTCCTCTTATCACTCTGATACAATACCTCCTTCTCCTTTTACCCCCTCCGTGTATGGGGCATGTCAAGCGAAACACCGACGGAGTTAAAAACTTTAAAATCACAAATCGAGGACTCGCACGACTATCCTTACTATCTCCGAAAGAAAAAATAAAAAATAAAAAATAAAGAGCTCTTTTACTTAATGGAAAAGAACAACATCTGTTTGTGAACAAAGAGAGACATGGATACTCCAATTGGGCTCGAAGGAACTATAGATTCAGACTATTCACTTGAAAATCGAGATGATATAACCCATTTTAGACAATTGGACTCAGTAGGTGATTCCGATCATGGATCGACTACTGAACATTTGCCTGATCCTCGACTGCTGCTGGTACAACCAGAGTTGGCAAACGTGGCTACTTCGACAACTGGCACGAACCAAGAGGGGCAGATAACGACGCGTGATGACAAAAGTCATTCCGATGCACAGAATGGCACCAACCAAGTAGACCATTCACTACTAGAAATTGATAAGATGGATATTGATACACCACGTGAACAGGTTAATACTCTGCGCACTGCAACTGAGCCAGAACCTGTCGACACCGGTTCTCCCCACAACAACACTACGCTAGCTACCCCCAATGACCAATCAGACGATGCACTTGCGAAAATCAAACAAATTCAACTACTTCCCGAATTGTATGATATCTTGTTCAACTTCACCAATGGTCAAATACACCCGCGTGATTTTGACAAACATATAGGCAATATGCGATCAAAACTTAATAATTTGAAGCTGTATATTCTGGAGATTGATGATATTGAAGTTACTCCAGAACTGATGATGAGTGAAATTAATAGATTGAGGGAAAATAATCTCAAGAAGCAGAGTTTGTTGGAATCGTTTGGAGATAAAGTGCGAAATGAGTTTATGTGAATATGATTGCAGTTACTCTACGGTGTCCCCTTTAAATATACCCACGCAAGTATGTAGACATAAAGTTTCGGTTTATGACATGTCCCAGCCCCCCACCTAGTAGCAAGCTCCCTGAACGTTGCGTTGTCATTGACAACAGCGCCATCAACATGGAGGTGCAAATGAATTTCTACCTGTTCTTATGAATCAGGTTACGCATCACATAGAGTTGATACGTGTTTGTGTCGTCTGCTGTGTGTTTCAGTTTGGTAGACTTGATTATCGCGCGAAATATTTTGTTTTTTTTTTTCGCTCACTCACAGAGGGGAGAAGAAGAAGAAGAAGAAGAAAAACACACGAACCTTAATCAACCAGCTGGTGAAATATACACTTAATCTCCAATGGAACAGACTCCTGCAAACACTTTCCCACCACAAACATTGGTAATCCTCAAAAACACACCCGCATTAACTGCTGGATTACCCATTTTCACCTTTATACTATGTTTCTTGAAGAATACATTGGGATTTGAATTCTCCAGTTTGATACTTTATCCGAGATCACCATTGGAGTTCAATTTAAATGCGCTATCGTTCTACTCAATGATCCATGTCGGATATTTGCATTGGTTTTTGAATATATGCGCAATTTACACTCCATTGTCCATTTATGAGAAACGTCATGGTACTGTATACACGGGGATCACTTTAAATCTTTTAACCGTTATTGCTGCTTTACAGTATTGTATTGTGGGACTGTTTTTGTATCCTGAGACTGGTGTAGTTGGATTGTCGGGGATTGCATTCTCATTTCTTGCGTACATGGCATACAAGGAACATCAGTATAAGCCTGTGTTGGAGACGTTCAATATTGCATCACGCGAGATCAAGATTTATACACTTGCTACCCCGTTTATTGCTGCCGTTGCATGTTTGATTGTGTTTCCTGCAAGCTCTTTACCTGGCCATTTAGCTGGCATTTCAACTGGATTTCTTTTAGCTAAAGGGTACATTGCCAAGTTGTTTCCTCCATCAAGTGTAATTTTGAAAATCGAGTCATTTGTTGCACCTGGTATTGCATTTATTGGGCAGATTGTTTCTTATTACAAAGAAGAAGATGCTGTAAATGGTAGGGGTGTGCAATATGAGCCATTGTTTGGCCAAGTGGATGCAGAAGCTTCATCTGCTACGACTTCCATCGCCCAACCACAGCCTACACGTAGCTCGTCATATATTCGGGAGACACACGTATTGGGGAGCTAGGGAGATTGGGCTATGGAGGACTATAGTGCTTATATCAATACAGATGCTGTGTATAGAAGTTTTCTGCAAAGTGGAAAATCTATTAATATCGAACCTTGTTTTATTCTTTATTGATCAAGAGAAAAAGATAGACAACAAAGCCTGGTGTGTGATACATTTGATGTGATGAAAGTTTATAGACAGAAGCAAGTAGGACTGTTGTACTGAAAAGAAGTAGATATATATATGTATATATATATATATAAACCCTAATAAGTGGAGATTATGAATAACCGACAGACAGACAGACAGACAGAAAAATACTAAACAGTCAACAACAATAAACAACCCCAAACAACAACCAGAGAGAAGGAAAATAAAAAAAAAAAAAAATAAAACCATTCCAGCCAGACTTGAACCCTATAATCAACATTTACTCATAACTATTACTACTACTACTACAACAACTGTTCTTATCGCTCCTTTTCTTATCACGGATATATACATGCACCTCATTCCCTGTCTATAAATTATTCAATTAACAGTTTTCAAATCACAGACACTAACTTCTCCACGCTTTTGGTACTACGAATACCCCACCAATTATGCTATCTAATTTTCCAAATGGGGAAGCACACAACGAAGTTAATCGTACCACCACAAATGGAAGTAGCAGCATAGACAAAACTGCAAACAGTCAACAAGCGAAACCGCTACTGGCAAATCAGCAATGCAATGCCAACCAAGGAACAAAGAAACGCACAAAGAAGAAGAATAAATTCAAAAACAAGACTCAATTACACCCCAAACACGAAGCCCCGCAGTCTCAATCATCCCCAATCAAACCAGCTGCAAGAGTAACTTTGCCATCCGATGCTAGTACTGGAAATGATGGAAAATCTGTGCCGAGCAAGGAGCACGAGAGCGTAGGTGCAAACATAACGGCACACAAGACCGAAACCATATCAAATAAACCTAATTCCACGCGAGTACAGCTGTCGCGACAAGAAGCGGAATCTCCAAAATCAACGCCAGTACTACCCTCGCAACTACTGTTTCAAAGCAACTCAAGCTCTCAACTCTCTTCAACACAAGGCTACAAGTCACCGAGGAAAGAAATGTTGATCCGTAATAAACGAAAGGAGAGTGGACAAAAGGGCAACAACCTCGACCTCCGAGACAATTTAAAGTCCGCAGAAAATGCCGGCTTTTCCCTGTCAGGTACTGCTGCTGCTGCTGCTGCTGCCGCTACTAATTCTGTCTCGGAAGATCCCCCATCAGTGACATTGATGATGGACGACAAGGTGACTCTATTCAAATACAAAAACCTGAACATTGTTGAACTACCCCACAAAGATGACAAAACGGGGTCATTGTTGGCTCATGGAGAACTTGAAATCTTTCAACTACTCAATGGTGGCATCACGTGTTTATCATGTGGTGGTAAGCTGTTTATATACCCTTTACTTCCCAAAGTTAAAGTTTTCAGAATTGGATTCAATCAATACCTCATACCAATGTTGAATCCAGAACGGTATTGGAAAATTACTGTTGATACTGAAGAAAGTAACGTGTTGGCTATTCTTCAAGGAACATTGGAGAGGAATGTGAACTATATTCATGTTAGTGATAAACATGCTTTTGATCTGAGAACTTATAAACAAGCCCACGCGCAATTGCTGCAGGCGCAATCGGGTTCCGATAGACGTGGCAGGGCTATCTCTGCTCATGACTTGAACGCCAAGCCACACGAGTTGAATTCTAGCCCCAATCCAAATGGAGAAGGCTTTCACACTATTATTGACACCGAAATACCGGAATCACCACCATCGGCTCCCATTTCTCCTCCCCATTCGCCAGTGAAGGATTTCGAATTATCACCGAAAGCCCCACCTTCAGATCATGCCAAATCAGTGTTGAAGACATCGTCACAGCAGTCTTTATCTACAAATGTTGCATGCCTTGACTGGAAACCTACTACACAACACCATCAACAACTCAAAGCAAGACGTTCTTTCCATGCCAACCCCTATAAATCAAATTTTGCCAACTATGAAAAAGATCTGCAAAACATTAGCAATAGAAGCAACACTGTTCCTCATCGCCAAAGTGACCTCGCACATCCACAAACTCCTATTAAAACAGTTGAAGAACAATCAGAAGGATCGATGGATTCACTATTGGATGAATTTGAACAAAATATTGCAAGATCTGTACGAAACCCATCGGTTTACTCTCGACCCATGTCACGACTCCAATCCGTCACCTCGCAACACAATCCGGTTCCTGTTTACTCAAGAGGGAAATATTTCCATGGAAATATTGATCACGATGATGATGATGATGGTGATGGTGATGATAATGGTGTCATAAATGAAGATGAGGTGTATGAAGATGCACGTGGGTTCCCTTATCATCGAGGTGGAGGACACCTTAATGGAAGCACGCATGAATACGCAATTCGAAATGGCGAGAAAGGTGGTGATTTTGTTCATGGGCACGCCAATGCTGGTGGTGGCACTAGCAGTGTGCATGATCGTGGTCTTCATTCCGCCAGAAGCAGGAAATCATCACGCAGTGACTTGTACACCAATGAAAGCGGATGGATGGAACCAAATATAGACCAAACTGTCTATCAAAAATCCACTGGAATTCGCAGCACAGGTCCGACTAATGTATCCTCGAGATTACCGAAATCGCGGTCGAGTTACAGTATAAGCAGTTCAGCTTCCAATGCGTACAGCTTGGGAAACATTTACCGATCAGTCATTGGTTCGCAACTGCGTCGAGATTCGTACTATAGTCAAAGTCATGTACAGCAGCAACAACAGCAACAACAACAACAACAACAACACCATCTTTATCCTTATCAGCACATGTCGCTGCTGCAACTGGTGAGAAACGGGCGTTATGACGCAACTAATTTTGATTCAAGATCCACTACGAAATCAATGTCTCGATTACCAAATACGGCCACTCGACAACTGGACATAAATAGACAAAGACAAAGCACTTATTTTGGCCTCAATGCGAATACCCATTCTGTTAATGGTTCCGTTAGTGGAAGTGCAAGAAATGGGTATGATCTGACTGGGGAAAGTCGTGGTGGTGGTGCTGGAGGTACACGCAATGTCCATGTCAAGTTAAATTCTAGTGAAATATATCAATTGTTGAGTACAAAGGACGAACCACAGAGGTCGAACGCCATTACCACACCAGTGAAACCGTTGCCAAGGAGTACGAGTTTCACATCGCGATTATTTGGGTGGTGATAAAAACAGTCGCAGGGCCGTGTCTAAGTCGCTGATATGGTTATTAATGATGAATGAAAGATGAAAATAAGGTGAGAGTATTTATTTTATATATATATATATGTACAAACAAAAAAGTGGAAATGATTCAATGTAATGAAAAGGACAACTGCAAGGGGAGTTTTTGATGTATGATATTTTTGTTTCTGATGACCAACTGCTTTGTTGGTCCCTCTATATGAAACGGTACAACAATCACAGGCAAAACATGGTTTTGCAAACATCTTTGCTCAAACCCACATCACCTGCTTCTCGCCAACAAATTATGAATGTGGCTCTCTTCAAAACAAAATCTCTCCGTCTTATATCCCTAGGGCCATCTCCCTTATAAAGCGGGAGCTGGAGCACCAGGAACTGGGTTTCCATTAGCATCAACCAATCCTTGTTGCATCAACAACAATTGCTCATTACCGGCAGCCTCAAATTGCAAACCCAAACCCAATCTTGAAGTGTTCTTGAATTGATCAATTTCACCACTAAACAATACACTAACAGTAGGCAAGATTCTCTTTTCTAAAAATGCTGCAACTTTCCCCTTGGAGTCCAACTGACCTCTGAAAACAGCGGTTCTGTATTCGTATTTGGCACCAATGGTTGTGGTTCCCTCAACAACTGGCTCGAATCCAATACCCATCAATGGATCAGCAACTTGTTTGACGGAAGCGGCAATTTGAGTTTCCAAACCAGCTTCAACCTTGTCGCTGACTTTTCTCCAGAATGAAGCAACCAATGCACCTTGACCTTGGAATTGGGCCGAGGCAACCCATTTTCCGGGGTTATTGTAACGAGCAACGTACGAAACTGCAGTGTCTGGGGGAGCCAATGGTTGTTTAGAGTACATTGCTTCTAAGCCAAGAGCGAATTTTGGAGTTATGCTTTGCAACAACGATGCAACTGCAACTCCGGAAAATCCATCGTACAAGAAACTTGGATTCAATGTTTTCAAATTGATGGAGAAGTCATTAGCTTGATAATCTTGTTCTAATTGAACCATAGCTGGCTGTGATTGAGCCAATTGCAAAGTGATTTTAGAAATGTTGGCCTTGTCCCATCCATAATTGATTCTTCCACTAAAACTCAAATCATTATCAATGTTTCCCTGTAAGAAGTAATCATCAGCGGCAAACAAGGCACTGAATGCATAAGGAGGCAATACTTGCGATCCCAAACTCAACGTGTGAGAAGTTTGGAAAGCTGGCGACATGGAAAAGGCCTTGTTCAAATCAGCTCTCAACCCAGTGAAAAAGTATTGATTCAAAAACACATCTCTGCTCACTTCCTTGTTCAAGTTTTCAATGGTTCCTGGGTTGGTCAATCCCAAGTTGGCACGGTGCTCGCTTATGGCGTTGTGGACATCGTTCAAGTATGAAAAGACTGGGTTGGATGACCAAAATGAGTTTTGCTTTGGTGGTGGTGGGGTGACGCTAGGTAATGTAGGAATGGCCAATTTGGAGATATCGTTAATTGGCACTGGAGTGTGCTGTGGTTGTGGAGCTGACATGACTATGGAATATGGGTATGTATTTCTGTCTCTGTGTGCGTATGTGTGTGTGTGTGTGTGTGTCTATCTGGTCTTGTATTCCTAAGAGCTAACAACTTTGCAAAGCAGTGATCTCCTCTCTCTCTGTCTCTCTGTCTCACTCTCTTTCTCGCAATACGTTGAAAATTTTTAAATTTTTTTTTTTTCTTTGTTTTGTGAAGAGAGAGAATTGGTCAAACTTACACGACAACGGATGTTGGAACCTGGTAGCTCTATCCTTCACTTTGCAGCATCCAAGCCAGATTGCATGTTTGAGTATAGGAAGCTGAGGATGTGACCTGGTTAAGTTCATGTACACCCTGAGGCTGGGTTGGAGTCAAGTGTACACAACAGCTAAACTGAGTATGGCTCTGTTCGAAAGGCAGAGGTTGTTTTTTTGCATTTCATCAAATTTGCCGAGTTTGAAATCTTTCCGTTAGACTAATATATCGCAAGTCTTGTTTACCCTTGCTATGATGTTAGGTAGCAAGCGCAGATTTGTCAATACGTTTCATACAGGTGATCAGTGTCAATGTAATGGAAGGCTTGTTCATGTAATCAAGTGAGTCGAAAAAAAAGAAAAAAAAAACAACGAGGTTTGAAGAAAGTAATGGGGTGATATTCTAGAAGTTGAGATTGATATACTGTGGATTAGAGAGACACGTAGAGGTATAGACGTATGTGAGCTTCCCTCTTTCTGTCACAGTCTGTAATGTGTATAGTATGATACACTGTGAATTTTGTGTAAAGGAGTTTCGCAATTCAATGAACCGAAAAATCAATCTTCATCATCCATCATTATTCATTTTGAACTCCGATCAATCATCATATTATAAATTGGGAAGGCACTTTTTCCAATTGATACAGCTTCACAAGTTAACCATAACTACACAGACTATCCCAAATTCAATTGAATACTTTCGCTAAACGTTACTCGTTAACAATCGACCTTTCCCTTCCCAGTAGATAAAGCATGACGTCAATTGTTAATGGAACATCGACAATTTACTTAGTGGCTGCGTCACAGCAATTACTAGACAACGCAGTCACATTCTACACCAACACATTGGGTCTTACCGAACATTCCAAGTCACAAGACACGACATACCTCACCAATGATGGGAACAAGTGCATCATTGAAATCAAATTAGATTCGCACAAGGGGTTATCTGAGACTGAGATTCAATCAAGACGGTCCAAAATTGAGTCAAAACTAAATGTGGTTGATTGGAGATCTTTGGATAATACCTCAGTTATCAAAGTTGACAATTTGGTTGACTTGATTGAAGTGTTGACCGATTCCAAGTTTGTTTTACAAATTACCCCTAATGAATTGTACCCCAACGAAGTATATATTGTTGACCCGTTGGGCTACATAATTGGATTCACTGCTTGTAATGACCCATTGACTGTTGTGCCACCTGTTCAAAAAACCAGACCTGCTGTTGCTAGTACTGCGATGCAAACCAACATTCCTTCAACTGCCACTTCAACCAAGAATGATTTGGAATTCTTGGGCGAGTTCAAACGTCGGAGAAATGTTGGTGTGATGACCTCTGGTGGTGATGCTCCGGGAATGAATGCGTGTGTTCGTGCTGTGGTTAGGGCTGCTATATACCGTGGATGCAAGGCGTTTGCTATTATGGAAGGTTATGAGGGTTTAGTTAGAGGCGGACCTCGTTACATCAAACAAATGAAGTGGCAGGATGTTAGAGGTTACTTGAGTGAAGGTGGAACTAGTATTGGTACTGCAAGATGTATGGAGTTTAAGGAACGTTGGGGTAGATTAACTGCTTGTAAGCACATGATTGAAGCTGGTATTGATGCCTTGATTGTTTGTGGTGGAGACGGATCTTTAACTGGTGCTGATTTGTTCCGTAGTGAATGGCCCTCGTTGATTGCCGAGTTGAAGGAGAAGGGCGATATCACTGAAGAGGAATACGAGAGACATAAACATTTGTACATTTGTGGTTTGGTTGGATCTATTGACAATGACATGGCCACTACTGACTCCACGATTGGTGGCTATTCTGCATTGGAAAGAATTTGTCGTGCAGTGGATTATATCGACGCAACTGCCAATTCCCATAGTCGTGCCTTTGTGGTTGAAGTTATGGGTAGGCATTGTGGTTGGTTGGCGTTGATGGCCGGTATAGCCACTAGTGCTGACTATATCTTGATTCCCGAAAAGCCGGCATCCAGTCGTGACTGGACCGATCAAATGACTCATATTGTGTCACAGCACAGAAAAGCGGGCAAAAGGAAAACGATTGTTATTGTTGCTGAAGGAGCTATCACGTCCGATTTGAAACCTATTAGCTCTAAAGAAGTCAAGGATGTTCTTGTTGATAGATTGGGTTTAGATACAAGAATCACCACATTAGGACACGTCCAAAGAGGTGGTGGCGCTGTGGCATTTGACCGTATTTTGGCTACATTGCAAGGTGTTGAAGCAGTGAAAGCTGTATTGGAATTGGATCCTCAAACACCATCGCCATTGATTGCTATTGATGAAAACCAGATTGTTCGTAAACCATTGGTGGAGGCTGTCAAAATCACTAAATCTGTAGCCGCAGCAATTGAAGACAAGGATTTTGAAAGGGCTATGTCGTTTAGAGATTCGGAATTCAAAGAGCACTTGTATAATTTCATTGCAATGAATACTGCTCACCACATGGGGCCCTCGTTGCCTGTGGAGAAGAGAAAGAAGATTGCCATCATTAATATTGGTGCCCCTGCCGGTGGTATGAACTCGGCAGTTTATGCCATGGCCACCTATTGTATGTCAAAGGGACATACTCCATATGCCATCCACAATGGATTTTCAGGCTTGTCGAGACATGAGTCTGTAAAGTCAATTGAGTGGTTGGATATTGAAGGTTGGAATAGTGTTGGAGGTTCATTAATTGGAACCAATAGGCACCTTCCAAGTGAGACTGATATTGGAATGATTGCCCACTATTTTGAAAAGTATCAATTTGACGGATTGATTATTGTTGGTGGGTTTGAAGCATTTGTGTCATTGAATGAATTGGAACAAGCAAGATCAATGTACCCTGCGTTCAGGATCCCCATGACTTTGATTCCAGCAACCATTTCCAATAATGTTCCTGGCACTGAATACTCATTGGGGTCAGACACTTGTTTAAATGCCATTATGGAATATTGTGATATTATCAAGCAGTCGGCATCAGCAACTAGGGGAAGAGCATTTGTAATTGAAGTTCAAGGAGGGAATTCTGGATACATTGCTACCTTTGCGTCATTGGTAAGTGGGGCTCAAGTATCGTATGTTCCTGAAGAAGGTATACAGTTGGAACAATTGGAAATGGATATCAACTCCTTACGTGAATCCTTTGCCGTTGAAAAAAACATGACCAAAGCAGGCAAATTAATCATCAAGTCTTCCAATGCATCCAAAGCTCTAACACCACAAGTATTGGCAGACATAATTAGCGCCGAAAGCTATGGCGAATTCGACACAAAGACGGCCATCCCAGGACATGTTCAACAAGGTGGAATTCCATCGCCTATTGATCGTACCAGAGCTGATAGGTTTGCCATTAGAGCGGTGCAATTCATCGAGGAGCATACTGAATGTATGAAAAAGACGAGGTACGAGTTGGATTTCCCCCAAGATGACGATAAGTTGCAAGCCACTGCTGCGGTCTTGGGAGTTAAGGGATCGCATTTGCGATTCACTTCGATTCGGAGATTGTTTAATTTTGAAACTGAGTTGGGTAGACGGATGCCAAAGAGAGTGTTTTGGACAAAGACTAGACAGATTGCTGATGATTTGGTTGGTAGAGCTAGGTACCATAAAGTAGAATGATGAGTGGAGCAGTTTGTAGTAGATATGATACAATGTAGGCTGTGTTGGATGGATGGTTAATTTTGATCAAAAGTACAGAAAAGGATGATTGCTGCAAAGAGTTGCGGGTCCCAGTACTTTTTTTTGTATTTGTTTTGTTGCCAATTTTGATGCAAAGACTAATCAACAAAGTGTTTTATTCCTCGGGCATGATGTTGGTATATAGAGGAGACATACGGAATATGAATTCCATTTTCAAAGTCAAAGTCCATAAAACAATTTGTGCTTGGACCATGGATTCAACCTTCTTTTGCATGTGTCTATTATATTGTGTGTATATATCTTATTAGCTCTCTTAGCATTAATATCTACTCTACAAGCTTGTAATATTCCACGAGAAAGCTTCAGAAAGCTCTAAGCTACCCTATTGAGTAAGAGAAGTGATTCTTGGATGCATATGTAACTCAATGTTCAAAACTAGGCGCCAGATTTTACAAGTTTCCTAGTTTCAACTTTTCCAAAACCTAAAGCGCAAAGCATCATTGTAACCGATGGTTTTGTCATTAGTCCACTAGAAGTGGTGAAGCTCACTGATGTTTTTGCAACCGATCAAATCAATGATAATTGCACTTGAATACTACTCACCCAAATCGACAATCTTCAATTTGGTTGTTTTGCTTCGCTTTGTTGCCTAAAGTACGCTAGCTAAACTTGTGTGTTGCAGTGTTGCAGTGTTGGAGTGTTGGAGTTTTACATTACACCAAGGTTGGTGAAAGGATGGTCTTCGGAGTTGCACATGCAAGTGAGAGCCGACAAGGGCTATTATGAGACTATACAGTACAGATACGTCAAAACAATCTGGAGCACTCAGATACCCGATGATTGCGTCGTATTGAATTGCATCAGAATCTAGGAGGAGGATTACTTGGAATGGGGAACATATAAATCATACTAAGAATAGAGATACGAAACTCTTAGGAAAACTCTTGGAAAATTAATATTTACAAAACAGGTAAAGATCTACAAACAAATGGTAGTAAATCAACGGGGGACATGAGTTATCTCTCCTTCTAGTACATGTCCAGTACATTCACTCCATTTTCCTTACAAAGCACCACTTTGTCTCATCAACTCAGTAATCTTTGCCGTCAAGACGGGATCATTCTTGATTCTCTTTTGCATCTTTGTAGCCTCAGCAAATGAAATAGCTTGAATTTTCTCTTCAATAGATCTGGCTAAATCACAACTTTCTTCAAAAAGGGTAATGGCATCATCAACTTCATCCTTTTGTAACTTGATTTGGGCCAATGAAATTCTTGCCAACTCCGATTTAGGATCTAATGCGCAAGCCTTTGTTAACAATTCTTCAGCCTCACCCATTCTTTCCAAACTTTCCCTTGAAATCACAGTGGCTTTATTGATCAAAGGTAAAGCACCAACACTAAATCTATCCAATTTTTCTTGTAATCTGGCAGAAACATCAAATTGTCTAATAGCGCCATCAACATCACCCTTATCAGCCAAGATTTCACCGTAATAATTGGGGATTTCTGGACTGGTGGGAAACTTCAATTTGGCTTCAGTGAACTTTTCATCGGCTTCTTGTTGATGACCATTCTTGTATGTGATGCAAGCCAATTGAATATATGCGTAAACATTTTCCGGGTTCAAAGACTTGGCCTTTTTGAAGTTGGTTTCAGCATTAGCTAAATTACCAGTAAGGTAATGCAATTGACCCAAGTGGTAAAATATATCGGGAGAGTTTGGGTCCAATTTTTCAGCCAATGCAAAATCCTTCATAGCTTCCTCATAAGAGGACTTGTCAGCATTGATCAAGGCTCTGTATACGTAAGCTCTAGGCCTTGGTTGAATTGAAATAGACTTGTTAATCAAATCCGCAGCAGTAGTAGGATCATTTTTCAAAAATTGGAAAGCCGATGCATACTCTAAAGCAATGGCATAGGTATCCTTTTTAGAAGCATCTCCTTCCAATGCCGAAACTGCTTGGTTAATCAAAGTGTCGGCCTCATCGTAGCCTTCTCTAGTATTTGC
Organism: Lodderomyces theae; assembly: GCF_024610275.1. Classification (NCBI taxonomy): domain Eukaryota; kingdom Fungi; phylum Ascomycota; class Pichiomycetes; order Serinales; family Debaryomycetaceae; genus Lodderomyces; species Lodderomyces theae. Next base: position 260,315 of record NW_026261364.1, on the reverse strand, counting down.
TTTGATTTTAGCCAAGGCGTCATACAAGAATTTACCCCCACCTTCACTGTTTTCATCAACACCGAATAATTCACCTTCGTCGGCAAAAGCACCAAAAAAGGATCCAATAGTAGCGGCCGAAGGCAACGCCAAAACTTTCTCCTTTTGGTCAACGATTTTAATGGAATGTTTTCTCAAAACTCTTTCCAAGATTTGCTCAACTGACTTGTTTGAGAACCCACCATAGATGGTCAATGCAGTCAAATCAAACATGGCATCTTCATATCTCTCCAATATTTCATAAGAAGTAGCTCTTCTCAAAATACACTTGGTATAGTCTGGCTTCAACTTGATTGCAGCAGTGGTATCCTTGATGACATTCTCATGGTCGTCTAGAGCAGCGTAACATGCAGATCTGTTGGAATAGTAAATGGGGTCTTCTTTTAATTGCAAAGCAGCAGTGTAGTATGCAATGGCAGTTTCATATTTCTTGTTCTTGAACTCGGTGTTTCCATCTTCCTTTAATTGCACTGCCCACGATTCCTTTTCTTGCTCCGACAACTTGTCGGCAACATCTGAAGTGATGTCAGGCAATCCTTTAGAATTTACTGGATATTGTGGTGATTTCTTGTGAGTGGATGAAGGGGAAGAAGATTCAGGATCAGGGGAAGACGGACCTTTGCTCTTCTTCTTTTTCTTGTTCTTTTTGGAAGATGATCCTGATGTAGGACTGTCATCACCAAGATCTCTTGATGTGGATGATGTTGCTTGCAGTTGGCTATAAAACCAGTATGCACCAACGGCTGAACTCACAGCCAACGCAGTGACTATAATTGCAGTCTTGTTTTTGATGAAGAAACTATCAGACATTGGTGGGATGAATGTTTAATGTGATGTGTGTGTTGTTTGACAATCGTGTGGGTCTTTTTCTAATGGCAACCACCTTTTTTTTAACCTTTTTTTTTTTTTTTTTTCAATTTTTTTTTTCTTTTGTTTTGTTTTCTTCAGATTCACAGTGTGAGTTGGTTGGTTAGTTGGTTGGTGAGTGGTTGGTGGAGTGATTCAAAAAATTTTCAGTAAAAAGGGTCGTGCACTTTGGTAATACTTCTGATCCCCATTCAACCAATATGACACGACCTATGATACACCCCACATCACGAGACGAAGTATTCAGATCATAGATATCCATCAACCGACCTGGTTAAAACTGGTATTGCCAAATCCAAAAAAAAGAATAAAAAAAGAAACAAACGAAACCAAAGTACACTATATAACTTCTATACATAGCCAAGCTAATTGTCATTTACTCTGGATTCGAATAATACTGTTCATGTTGATGATACCGTCTTCTTGCTCGTTGATGCTCACTATCATCTTGATAAGAGCTTTCCAAGACCACATCTTCATAAGTTGGAAGCATAGCGGCATTTGCTGCAGCTAGCGCTCCATTGTCGCCAACACCACCATGTGGGGAACTACCATCACTGCTACCGGGAACTGCAACTGACACTCCACCATTACCAACTGAGCTATAACTAGTATGTCCATTACTGGACGGTGTTACTGATGAATGTGAGTACAGTCTTTCAGAACTCTTGGGAGGTAATGTGGGTGGATTTGAGGCAGTGGTCATAGGAGTCGGCAATTTCAGTGCGGAATGACTATGGGAGATGCCAGGAGTAACACCACCACCACCACCGTTATTCAAGGGAATTGACGATCGTGACGCATTGGATTGCAAAGTACTTGTCATATTCAATCCACTAAGTACTTTGATATTATCACACTGCAAATCAACATACTTGATCTTTTTAGCACATTCTTGTTTATCTCTAAAGTCATGAATTTGCTCACACGAAAACCCACCAACTACACTAAGGATATACTTCCTTGTGATATTACAGGTTTTAAAGCTTGGTGATAAATGATCAGGCAAGATGCAATTGTCAAAGTATTTGCGAGGTATCTCAATTTCATAAACTGACCCACCTGGTGAATGCAAGCTGGTTGAAGATTGTGGTGATGTAGATGAATTAGATGCATTTGGGTTGACTTTACCATGCATTAAATCAAACTTCAAGTTTTGATACGTGTTGTTACAAACGGTCATGACCTCTTCGTGTTGACCCAAATGGTACTCATTTGAAGCCCCGTCATTTTCAACAACAGAAACAAGAGTGATTGAAGTAAGTTTGACTGTGAGTTTTTGCAAGTAGATGATACCAAGTCCATTGGACTCATCCGGTCTTCCATATTCTGCCAATGTATACCTTGATGGGTCGAGATTGGATATGAGATAGAGTTTAAAAGATGGTGGTTTTGTGGGTATAAGAAATGCCGGATACCTGAACCTAATCTCAAAGGAGAATGGAACATCCTTGGACTTGATCTCCGGTACATTATTTCTTCTTCTTGGTTTCTGTTGAGTTCTCGTAGGGTAGCTTGGAGTAACATTTGAGGTAGATGACGAGGGAGAATCTGGAACGCCAAACAATCTCAGCATAAACCCTTGTTTCTTTGGTGGTGCTTGCTGAGATGGAGGAGGTACAACAGGTAATGCCTTCTTTTCCGACGACTTCTTCGGACTAGGTGCAACTTTAACTGCAACAATTTCTGGTATTCTGTTTCTAAAAGTCAATTCCTTTCTCACAAAAGCTTCCTTATATTCGAGGTCAAATTGTTGATTACCAAGTAATGGGCGATTCTGAACATCCAAATCCAACGGCAAAAATATGAATGGATCGTAGGCTCGTAGATTAGTTTTGAGGAAGGATGACCTCTTGCATGTGACTTTGATAAAGTACTTGACATTGGCAAATTCACCAATTCCGGATAATGACGGTGGTAGTTGCGAAGTGATGTGATAGCTTTGCTTGGGAGGAGGAGGAGTGAATGATCCTTTTCTTTTACCATTGGCACCTCCTGAATTACCACTTCCTCCCGCTCCACCCCCGCTTGCCCCTGGAAATCCAAATTCGCTGGCCATCAGTTGGGCCCTATTTTTCACAAAAGTCGTATTGAAATTCCCATTGTTTAGCATAACGTCAAATGTTTTCAAGTTTAGTGACACTTTATTGGTTATACCACCGGACTTGACACAGGAGTTATTTAAGGGGATCTTGAACTCAAAGGCATACGAGTAATTCCCAGGGGCTAAAGTGAAGTCCTTGGCTTGAGATACTTGTCGTACATTATCTGGAGGAAACACAATCTGTGTATCGTAAAGGACCTTGTGCTGGTCTCGTATAATCTTATCCTTGCGGTCTTTATCTCGTTTACCATTACTCTGGGTTCGTGGAATATTCAATTGCGTGGATGATATGCCTTCTAGCTTCACTTGAATCCAGTTCAAGGTGATTGCTTTCGTGACAACAAGGGTCACTTTACCTCTGATGATATCATGGTTTGTGAAAGTTCCGTCTGTGGAGGAACGGTCAATTTCGACTTTGACATCAGACATATTTCTTCTGGTAGTTAGTGTGTGTGTGTGTGTGTGTGGGTTGGATTAGACTAATGAGTATACTGAGGGGGAGAAAGGTAGGTATGCTCTGGACTATGATGTGAAAATAATGTTAGCTCGAGTGTATGCAGAAGTGTATATGGCGAGTAGTTGGAGTGTTTTGCTGTGTTATTTTTAGACTGCCCTTGTCGTTAACTCCGTATATTTTGGATAAAGGGTTCCTTCTCTGTTAATCGCTCTCTCTATTTTCTATTTTTGCTTCTCTCTTGTGAGATCTAAATAGCTCTCTCTATGTCTATCTCTCTCAATCTCAGTCCGTTGAAACAGTTTATACAGCAGTATTTCTATAAACACGTGTCTTTTCTTCTAATGTGTTACCAATAACAAAGTACAAGTAGTGTGATATCCAATTCTAAGCAATTCCATAGAGGGTATAACATAATATTATAGGGTATTTATTATACAATACATCTACAGATTTATTATTCATACTGCTGAGAATACTTTCATTAGGCCTTTTTCTTATTAGTGATCACTGGGTCTGTAGTAGAATGGTCACTCTTACTACACAGGTTTGTTTCAAAGCAATGTCTTATGTGCTCAGACTACTATGTAACCTAAGAGTGTCGGTATGCTGAGGTGTGGCTTGGTCACAATTACAAATCAATTGGTAGCGTACACAGTGGTAGTGTGCCGTGGTCTAAAATTCTGCATAACAAACAAATTGCTGCTACCAGATTAACAAACCAATTCTCCAGCAGACTATAAAGAAAAAGAAAAAAAGAGAGACTTTGGTAACATTTGACCACTATTGCCATCTTTCTCTTTATCTTCTTCCACTGCTTCTGCATTTGAAAGAGACTTTATCGTATCTCAATTGATACATCAACTCAATTCCCCTCTTAAATAACAACAAAAACTCAATACAGCCATGTCAGAAACTTTACCACAAGTTGAAATTTTGCAAGAAGGAGACAACAAAAACTTTGCTCAAAAGGGCGACCTTGTCACCATCCACTACGATGGAAAATTGACCAATGGTAAAGAATTTGACTCTTCGAGAAAAAGAGGTAAACCATTCACATGCACCGTTGGTGTTGGTCAAGTTATCAAGGGTTGGGATATTGCTTTAACTAATAATTTCGGCGAGGGAGGAATCCCCAAAATTTCAAAAGGTACAAAGGCCTTGTTGACTATCCCACCTGAAATTGGTTATGGGTCTAGAGGATTCCCAGGGTTGATTCCTGCTAACTCGACTTTGGTTTTTGAAGTCGAATTGTTGGCAATTAATGATCAATAAGTAACAGTGTGTTGTGGGTGAGCGGATATATGCTGGTGGTGTTTTGCTTGCTATACTTTAGATGCTATACGATATAGTTTACACAAGTTTGTTTAGTGAATTTTCTCTAATTTGGACGTAGAAAGTATCATAAAATATACAAATTGCCATTTTTTACCTTGACGTTGGACTGAGTTGGAGCCACGTATAAATACACCTTGTAGTTGATATCAAACAACTTGAATGTTGGCAACCTCACAGCATGCTCAGAACCGGTGTCGGTTGCTATATTGCTCTTCTTTTGTTTCTTCATTTGAAATTGAATAACTTTACGAGAATTGGGTCTTACTGTAAACGGCTTTGAGTCGATGTACTGCTTCGTCAAATCATCATTTTCTTTGTCTGTAGTCGTATCAATTTGCCACGTTTTATCAAAATCTGTCAACTCGCAAACAAAAGCTAACTCATGAACACTTGGGTTCTCAATAACGTAATGAAAGGCGAAATGATCAAAGTCGATATCATCCTCATCGTTCGCTGCTGTTTCCTTCCTCCTATCCTTCACAAAAAGTAGCACTCGGGGTGCAACCAATGGAACTTGCACTTTCCATTCGGGAATAGTCAACTCATTCACCCCTCCCGTCTCATTTTCATTCTTCTCCCTGTCTCCAGAGTCGGGTCTCTTCCATTTAACAGTCATTGAAGTAATGATTTGGGCATTGCGATACATTTTCCCCAGCGGTACTAGCTGCGTAGCAAACAATTGATCATATTTACCCCGTTTTGACAACATAGTCAATTGTAGATCAGGAAGTCCGGAAATGACGTCAAAATCCACATCAACCACTTGTAACCACTTTGACGTACAGTCCTTGGCGTCGTCCTCATCATTTCCGTTACTTGCAGTCCCGAACCTGAGCGCATACTGATCATTAAGTCTCAATTTTCCTTTCCACTGCCTCAATAGTAAAGGAGCTTCATGAACTTTTCCAGCTTCCTCATCCAGCACCTCACTTTCCTTTTCGCTCCTGACATACAAATCAAGACTCTTCTCATCCAAATAAGGACTGATTGAATAGTCGTACTTGAAAGGCTCAGCAATAACTGGTAACTGCAACTCAAACACCTTATATACTGCCGATAGCCCCTCACCCAGAGCCTCATCTTCATCGCCACTATAAGTCACAGCCAATGAGATCTCGATATTCATTATATCCCCAGACCAGTTTCTAGCATACACATGCAACACGTGCCCCTCTTCGTTGTCACCACTGGCACTGTCTCCTTTCGCACCCCCTTTCAATACTAACGGTTCCTCGTCTTTCAATTTATCCCAAGTAACAACAACATCACCATGTTTGACAGTCGCCATCAAATCAGCCTTGTAGAAGATATCTCCATTCTTGAATCTGTATTTTAAAGGAATAGACAATCGTTCGCCAACAATGTAACAGTCCGTGTCATTAGATGTTGTAACAATGAGATCCGGAGTCGGTGGAGTTACAACTAACTGATGTGGTGGTACAGGCACCAGTGCTGTCGTCACTGTGGTTGCCGTCGCCGTTGATGAGCCGTCAGTGCCAAGTCTGATTGTCTTTGTAAGACCATTGGGTAACTTGACCTTACGCTGTTGCAAAATAGAATGCGGGAAAGTTTGATGCAATTCGATCTTGTTCAATCGGATGACCTTACCTCCATGCCTCAACTCAATGGTGATCTGCAACTTGATGGTGTCAATTTGGAAATGACCCGTGTTTGTAACTTTTTGCACCTGTTGTATGGTCAATGAGGAATTAGGTGATGCAATTGATAAATTTGCCGAGTCAGCAAACGTTGTGCTCAATTCTTGACCCTTTAGAACGATTAAATTTGCACCATTTTGCTGTTTTGTCCCATCATTGGTTATGGAGACATTTTTCAACCCAGTTGAATTTGAAACTGGCTTGTCGTCTGCCTTGCTGAAGATCACATCGATTTGATTGAGTGACACATTGATATCTGTTGTCTGAGGAAGTAGGAGTCTCATCATCCTCAAATCTAGCTTCGATTTCAAATCAATTTGAGCCAAAACCTCGTCACCTACGGTGGTGGCCCCGGAAGATAGGTTATTGTTCACCAATAATGCGTCAACAAGAAACAACTCGTGCAATTTTGAGTCCAAGATATCCACCTCCATGGTACTAATCCCATCAGATTTATCAAATTCAAACACATTGCTACTTGAATGCACCAACTTATCCGCAATAAACCGTTTTGGAATGGTGCTCAATTTCAAAATAGTATTCAACTCCAGCTTTTTCACCCCCAACTCTATATAGCATTTCAACAACTTTTCCAATAGAAAATAACTGATATCTGACCATTTGGCCAGTCCTAATGAACTATACGCCATTTCAAAATAATCAGACGCCTTTTTGTACTCTGCACTGGCGAAATATTCTTCACCGATAAGCCAAGTCAAGTACGACAATAATGAGTCGAGGTTGTCTTGTCCTGAAACCAGCGACTTGTTCAATGCATTCAGTTGATTAGTCTCCAAAGTTTCGATAGCATTCTGTAACAACTCGATTTTTTTCTCCCCGTGACTACTCATTTCATATGCCTTGACTAGGACAAGGCCTGGGTTAGTAATTAAATCAAATTCTGGAGTATGAATCCCACCAAAATGACTCATCATGGCTAGTGTATTGGCATTTTTCAGCTTTGCTTTTAATTGGGAAACAGCAGTTGAATTCAAATTGGTTATTATTGAGTACGGGATCAACTTCATCAACTGGGCCAACCACTCATACTGGACTGAGATCCAATCATGATCGCGCTTCAAAACTTCAACAACATTGATGATATGTGTTTTGTGTTTACGTAATGCCTTGATTGGCTCTTCAATGGTAAAGTATCCTCTCACTATATGGAATGCAATTATATCCAACAATGTCATTAGTTGACCAATGATTGTATTATCATGTTCCAGCAAGTTTATTGCGTATATTCCATCGAGTAAAGAAATCAAATCTTGATACGCAATTTCCAATATCTTGACACCAGGTTCCAAATTCGTAGGGTTCATAAATTGGAGAATCATGCCCTGTTTAATCATGTTTCTAATTTCGAGAAATTTAGGTGAAAGTTCAATTGAAGTGTCAACATCATCAGTTGGTGGGATATCGTAGACTTTTTTGTATCGTTGTTTCAACTTGTATTCCAAATTCGCGTAATAACCATGAGACGGTTTTGTCAAGCTTGACAAGACATTGCTAACCAACACCTCACTATCCAGCTGCAATGTTGGTGACAGTTTGCTCAAGTTGAATAAAGAATGAGGTTTGGGGAAATTCAACTCTGCTCTAAACATGTTCATCCGTTCTTCATCAATTGGCTGTGGTGTAATCAATAACAAGATCAATTTACAATCAATTTCTTCCAACTTCAACTTTAGCTTCTTCATGGTTATGGCAAATTCGACATCCTCACCAGCACTATCCAACTCGCACACATAAATCAATCCAAATGGCTTAGACGTGATGTATTTTTCAAACCAATGATGGGTTAATATCCCATTGGGGAATATGGGAGAGTCTTTATTAAACGGTGATATCACTGAATGCTGATTGGGGACATTTTCTCTCTTTTGTACCTCAACTTCGTCTCCATGCTGTATACTGAGAATGTATTTTGGTGTCGTCAATCGATTCCGTATGGCACTATTGTCCCATACTTTACCTTTGACGTTGTATAGTTCAAATTGCGTTAGTAGTGTTTTGACTTCTTCCGTATCGCGTATATGGGAGTCAATGTGTATCCGTAGCAATGGGTTGAGCTGTTGTAGCAAGGATTGATTGTAGTTTTCCATATCTGGGCCACTGCTTAGCGAAATGTCCACATTCGGTTGAATGGCTTTGGTGGAGTTACAATCAAAATCGAAATCAAAATCGAAATACTCTCGCGAGCAGTGTCGCGCAGTCTGGAGGTTTTCGACACTGTAAATATACTTGTCTTTTTGTGACATTGGTTTTTTCCCTTTAGTCATCATCATCATCATCATCATCATCATCATCATTCATCCTACAAACTAAACCTCAAGGTTTCCATTTAAACTCTTCTTCAAAAACACACCATATATCACAGAACTACTTCACAAATAGCAACATGAGTGATCCAATTAATGCAAACCCAACAGTTATAGACATTAATAATCTACCCACAAGACTAAATACTTTGGACGATGACGCATCAGCACTCGAAGGCAAGAATGCTAAACTCATTTCAGAAATCACATCACTTTCCTTACTCAGTTACCCAAACATAGACAACGGTGACTTGACATCTCTTGAAGAGTCACTTACATCATCCTCGCTAAGCTCCAACGCCGCATCAGATGATGATGTTGATGTTGATGTTGATGATGATGATGACATTGTTGATACTGAATTTACCTCCGATTCCCGTACCGTCGCTACTGCCAATAACGACGAAGATCCAATAGATGAACAAGAAATATTTGACCTAATAGCAACAATATCAGACCCAGAACATCCTCTCACCTTAGCTCAACTCGCAGTCGTCAACCTTGACGACATTTCCATTCAACATGCACCTCGCAATCAAATCTCAACAGTCACCATCAAAATCACCCCCACCATCACCCACTGTTCACTCGCCACATTGATTGGGTTGGGGATCCGTGTTCGATTGGAGCGCAGCTTACCAGCTAGATTCAGGATCAAGATTGTTATCAAAGAAGGTACTCACCAACTGGAACTGCAAGTGAATAAACAATTGAATGATAAAGAGCGAGTTGCTGCTGCCTGTGAAAACGATCAGTTGTTGGGAGTTATTCTGCAGATGTTGAGTACATGCAAATAGAGTGGGAGAACACGCTAGCAAGACAGAGAATATCTTCAATGTGGTTATCTCACTCCATAAGATTTTATAGGGTATACAGTCCTCTATACAGGTTTAAAATTACAACATTTCAAATCACAATAAGTTAAAATCATGGTGATAGCGTCAATCAAGATGAACTGAAACACTTTCGACGTGATAAAGTCAATCAATTTCTCAAGTTTGGAATTATCTTTATCACTTGAGGGACCACTAGAATTGAACAAAATAGATAAAACCCATCTGCTTTGTTTCACCAACTCTTCGACTTGGCGGTAATATTCATGCTTCTCTTTACTGTTCTCGAGCTTCTCTTGCTTTGTAAGTACAACATATTCATTTGAGTAGAGGGAATCTGGAGGCATCAACGTCCTCGATGAATCAAACGACGATACATCGCCTGCAAGACTAGCATTACCACTGGTACTTCCTGCTCCACCGAAAAGATGTTTGACATTAGTGACCAGGCTTTTTCGACGCGAACTACCCGATGCGTTCGTAGTAACACTGTTTCTATTACTAGAATTACTTTGATGCGACAAATTGGAATTTACAGACGAGCCCAGCTCTCGATTCCTCTTTATCCTATTGTACAATCTCAGTTTCGATAATATGCTGTTCACTCCACTGTTTAGCGAGTTTGGTGTGCCGTTGGCATCTTCACTCAAGCGGCTCTTCGGGGTTGGACTTCGATCCAGTTGATGTTGATGTTGGTGATATGAGAAACTTGTTGATGGAGTTGACGTGGTTGAAAAGTTCTTGAATTGAGGTTGGGGTGGAGTTGTTGGGGTCAGCAATTGAGATCGGCGATGACTGGCATCACGCTGCTCAGGTGGGGACGTCGATACGTTGGCACCTTCTTTATTACTATTGCCACCATTCAAAAATGACGAAAACCGTTTCCTTGACAGGTTACTACTAATACTTGCTCGACTATTGTTGCTGTTGTGGTTGTTGCTGTTGCTGTTGCTGTTGCTGTTGCTGTTGACTTCGCTACTACTGTTGTTGCTGTTATGGAAATACGGTTTTTCCAACAGTCCAAAGTCGAAATCTGTAGCAGAACTAACCCTGTGTTTATTCACCTCTAGCTCTTCATTAATCGAGTCGTGAAATTTGTAATTCTGATCATGATCATTACTAGTCAATTGCTTGTAAGTCGTGTTTCTCGCTGGAATCTCGTAAAAATTATAAGCAGTGAGTAATTTACTGTAATAGTTTAAAGTTACCTCAAGTGTAGATTGATTGGACATGTCTTTTAACTCCGCATTGATCATTCCATTAATTTCCTTCAACATGGTCACTTTAACATTGATATCCTTGATACAGATTTCATCTCTCAACCATAAATCAAACGGAATGGCCAAGTGAGCAGCAACGGAGCTAAACGCATCATCATGGGAATCGTGTTTCGGCTCGCAATGTGTATTCAATTTGTATTCCTGCTCCAAAGACTTGTAAAACAGAAAATCCTTAGGGTTTTGAATAATGGAGTGGGCATCTTTTAAGTTGACAAGTTGGTCTAAAAACCGGCAAACCGACGACATTTTCTCAGCACCTGGATTGTCTCTGGATCGGATTGAAAAGTTTGCAAATTTTTGAGAGACGGTATCTAGTTTTTCAGCCGGTCCCGACTTTGAATAACCTGAAGCGGGAGAAGTCAGGGCATGGTTTTTGATTCCACCACTATTATCATCCAGTATCGCATGTGTGAGTTTGCTCATGTGGTTTGGCTGCGGCGGTGATCTAAGTGGGAATGTGCCTGTATTGATTCTTGGTGATAGCAGGTACTGATATTGCGACGGCTGGATGTGCAGTTGGTCCACTGAAGACATTTGTGGTGATATGTGTTTATGAAATTGTCAGGAGAAGAACGTATGTTTGCTAAATGTCAAGTTGTAATCAGATAAATGGTATCTTCTTGAGGGTATGTGGATGGAGGCAAGGTGAATGTAAGTGTATCAGTCTTGTGATATGTGTGGCTCTGGTTGTTATGAATGCTATGGTTTCATGTGTATTTTTCTATCGTCTGTCTCTCGCTTAGCTTTTAAAACTGGTGTATTTTAGTGTCGTCAGATTCTTTCTCGCGTTCCAATGTCGTAAGATACAATTTACAGACAAAACATTACACTACATATCACCAGACTACGTTCATGTCGGTGTACTATCAACTAAAAGTCTACTTCACAGATGTATTTTTCTATTTCTGACGCCTTTCTCGTTCTCTAAAAGTCCAGCATCCAATGCCAAACACCTCCCCCCCCCCCACTCCACTCCCCCAACACACTCCTTGGAAAAGTTGCCACAGGAATAAATTTGAAAACTGTTATCGTGTAAGCATCAACAATTCAATGATGAAACGGCATAGGTACGTAAATGGGGGCTTCTGATCTCTGAAAACTTTGGTCAACAGAAAGTGCTTCAATTTTCACTTTCGGCAATTCACCCCACACTAATCCTCCTCCTAGATTCTGATGCAATTCAATACGACGCAATCATCGGGTATCTGAGTGCTCCAGATTGTTTTGACGTATCTGTACTGTATAGTCTCATAATAGCCCTTGTCGGCTCTCACTTGCATGTGCAACTCCGAAGACCATCCTTTCACCAACCTTGGTGTAATGTAAAACTCCAACACTCCAACACTGCAACACTGCAACACACAAGTTTAGCTAGCGTACTTTAGGCAACAAAGCGAAGCAAAACAACCAAATTGAAGATTGTCGATTTGGGTGAGTAGTATTCAAGTGCAATTATCATTGATTTGATCGGTTGCAAAAACATCAGTGAGCTTCACCACTTCTAGTGGACTAATGACAAAACCATCGGTTACAATGATGCTTTGCGCTTTAGGTTTTGGAAAAGTTGAAACTAGGAAACTTGTAAAGTCCTCCCTGTCATTTGCATTTGCCACATGTTCCAGCTTATTTGTACTATAGAAACCATTACAACCACCAAAGATCATTCACTCTCTTTTCTGCTGACAGTCTCTACCGGTAACCCTAATCCTCCACACTAAAGTGGAACTAATTGTTGCAGGCGAGATTATACAAAATTGCCAGTGTTTCAAAAATATCTATTGTGTCATTCTCGTGGCGTCGTATATTACAACTACCATCTTTTGTCACCACTTGAAAGGGATGGCAAGGGGACAACTGAGTTGGCCAAACCTACCTTACACAAGTGTATATGAAGCTTGTTAAATCACTAATCAGATCAATCATTGCATCACCAAAACAACTTCATTATGATTCAAATCTACACTTGTACTTGGACTTAGCATACATTACACCACAGTTGATTGTGTGCTCAGCGCCAACAACAACATACCTCGAATCATGGTATCGATACCCATTGACTGATTTAATCACGTATTTGGAACTGAATCATGGTTCTCATTGGCATTTATTCAATTTCCGTGGTGAAGATCCGGGGTACAATGATAAAGATGTGGGATTCAGAGTAAGTCATTATCCATTTCCTGATCACTATCCACCACCAATGCAGTATATAATTGATGCAACTGATGAAATTGGTCGATTTTTGCGTGAGAATGATGATAATGTGGTCGTTTTGCACTGCAAGGCAGGTAAGGGGAGGCTGGGCACTATATGTTGTGCGTATTTGATGTTGTCTAATTGGAAACAGGGGGGTGGAATCGATGTGGGAAATGTGATTCAAACTTATACTGAGAGGCGCATGCGCAAATTTGGCGGTGATGGAGTTAGCATCTTGAGTCAAAAGCGATATTTACGATACTGGAGTGAATATTTACAGTCTGATGATTTGAGGGGCCTGTATTCTAAGTGGAGCAAAGTCAAGAATCAAATCCTGATTGCCAAGGTTACATTTCGCAATTGCAACAAGGATACACTTCCATTTGGGATATCTCTGTATAAAACAGTCCAAGAGGGATACCGAATCAACACCATTGTCGAACCCCTTCTCCAACAGGTCTCTTGTGATGTGGCTCACATTTCTAGAGATGGAAATGACTTGATCTACAACCTCCTACAACCAGTCAAAGTAGGCGAAGATGTCATGATTAGTATAGGAAGTTTTAGCTATCTATGGTTCAATGTCTTTTTTGAGCTTACAAATGCTGCCGCACCGTCATGTTCATTTCCATGGACGGGCATTGATGGATTCAAAGGTACTAAACAACAAGGCTTAAGATTATTTGATAGAGTAGAGATTCATTTTGGTTCGAGTATAGATTGATTGAAAATTAGTAAATAGAAGTAGCTAGCCTTCCTTATTAGCCCCCTTTCTTTTCGTTATCTATGCTATCCCAAAACTGCTTCAATGCTCGCGTTAATGCAGGTAAATGCTTTGTTTGTTTGTTCAAAACTTGAACATTCTTTTGCGTGTTTGTAAACGGTTTGACCAACTTGATGTCATTGTGTATGATGATCTCAGTACGCTTTTGGTTTCCATACGTTACATTGTCACTACCGAACCATGCCAGCAATTTGTCATGTAGTTGAATAGCAATTGATTTTTGGCTATGTTGGTGACGATGTTGCTGATGCTGATTCTGTTGCTGATGCTGTTGTGGGTGTTGTTGTGGGATCGGAGATGTTTGCTGTGCGTGCAGTTGCTGCGCAGGTGGCCCACTCTTGTGAGTTTTGGATGACCCTTTATGCGATTTTACCTCATTTGTTGAATTTGAGGCACTTTCCACTGTGGAAGCGTTGTAAGTCTGGATTTGCTCTCGTAAAAACTCTTCTAAATCCTTCACATTGATTGACTCCATTACAGGGTTGACATTCTTGGGTGGCTTCGGTATTGTCTTTTTCAGCTGCGGTGGATTCAAAACTTGTATACTTTTGATAAAAGACGTATTAATAATGCGATATGTGTTGGTTTGATTGACTGAGGGTGGTAATGGTGGTGCTGGTGGTGGTGGAGATGATGACGAAGACGAGTGGTGGTTGTCACTGGCCTGATTGCTGGTGATTAAGACTAGTACTTCATTTGAAGATGAAAATGTGTAGATGAATCCAACTATCTCCTGATCTAATAATGTAGTGACTTTGAGTTTAAGTGAAAGTGCTTGGCGAAGATTTTGATATTCAATTGACATTGGATGGGAGGGGGACTCGGAAGGAATAAATAAGGATAAATAGAATAAAATATGAAATGCAAATAAAATGAAATGGATGGGTAAAGGTATATGCAGTGCTGTAGTATGGAATAGCCAATAGCTTGTGTGGTTGTATAAACAAAGGGTAATTAGCCTTGGAGATGATGTGTAACCCCCAACCTCTTTTGTATAAATTTTTCATTAAAAATGACAGTAAGTGAGTGTTGCGTTGAGAAAAAAAAAAAAAAAAAAAAAAAACCAAAATAGTGGTAATGTCGTGTTTTGTAGTTTTGCGTCACTTAGAATATTTTACGACATTGGCGTCAATTGATACGAGTACATATTCAATCGCTCACCCTTCACAACCATAGTTTCCATTCTTACATAAACAACCAATCCAATGGAAATCTATCACAAGTGAAAACCTCTACATATAATGAATGATGAGTTGATTCAAATTGATCAATTGGAAGATCAGATAATTGATCATCCAGACGAACGGACGCGGAAAGAGTTACACGACACATCTCTAGATGAAACTTTTCAGAAGAAATTGAGTGCCAAAGCCAAAGAATTTGAGTCGTCATCGCCGATGAATGATGAATTTGGAGAGGCTGATGACAGTATCAGTCATGATACATCTATGGGATACCAATTCTTGATCACTAAACTGCATTTGAATTACCATCATCAAGAGTATGGGGATATGCAGCAGGAGATCTCTGAGTGGTTTACTTTCCATGATTTGAAATTTATTGGGGGGTTGGATATTTTATTAGATAGTTTTGAGCTGAATCATGACATGGAGGAATTGACGACGAGATTGTTGGGAAGTAGTATCGGTGGCGATTTGTCTTGCTTGAAAAATGTATTGTATTTTTCATTTGGAGAGTATGCATCGAAATCAACAGTTGAAGAGCAAGTGAGGCAAATTATTGCAAATAACTTGAAATTGTTGGAGTTGGAGGTTTACAAGCCACTAATTACTATGTTGCTAGATTTTATGAAAACGAGGATTGACAAAGATACTTCAGAGATTACAAACTGCACTATATCAAAAAGGGTTGAGGTGAACTATTTTCGTGTATTAACCTTATTGTACATTTTGGTACTAACAGCATTGCACAACCCTCAAGAACTGAAACAATTTCGGAAGTTTTTGCTGTTGTGTAGCCTCTTGGAATCTGTTGTACAATTTATTGAGCATTGGAAATGGCATCATAATAACAGCTATCGTGTGAGATACTTGGTACTCTTATTGAACAAGTTGTTGCTCCTTGAATTTGGTGACAAAGACCAGCTTGCTTCTTGCGACGCGTTTCTCAATCAATTGCATCATATCAAAACATTTGACAATTCAAACACCGGTAAACCTGTATTAAAGTGCTCGCCATTGGATTATTTTGCATTCCGGCAGGATTTGTTAGACAAGTATCCCTTGTATGAACTCGGTGGAGTTAAAGATTTACAAGACACATGGTTAAACAAGCTGACAGATTCGTCGATTGAAGAACGATATAAAACGTTTATGGCTGTTAATGCGTACTCCAACTCATTGTCTAATAGTATTGAAATTCCCAAGACCAATAAATCACATACTGTGCTTGGTCAACTACCGGCACAGCCGGTACACATTGCCACTCCTTTGCCCTCGCCAAAATTAATGTCATCGGATTTCATGTCTGGTGGTGAAAAGATTAGAAAGTCGTATCAAGTCAACCAATCGATGCCATTCATATATCCAAATGAGTACCAAGATGATTGCAGCTCAAATGTACCATATGCTATGTTGGAGGCAGATGAGATTTTGAAAAATTCCGTATATGAGAGCTATTCAGTGAAGCGATTGTGGAGTGAACGTGAAAAATTTATGAAACAAGAACGAGGGTATGTTGACGCGTATGACGATAAAGATGAATTTGACTACTCTTTTGGTGAGTTGAGACTTGAGCGTCCAGAAAACATTGCTGAGATTGATAGTCTTGAACGAGTTGAACGGTTTTATTCAGAAACGTTCTTTCGACTCCACTCCATTATTGAGGTGTTTATGGAGATTATCAAGGCTAATCGAATCGATAGGAATTTGAGCTTGTACGAATTTGAACTAAACCCAGCCACTTCATTTATGGTCAAATCAACGACACCTCATGAAAATGACGAGGCTATAATTAAAGTTGAGCAGCTCTTGTTGCTGCAGTTGGAAGTGATGAATGTCAAGGAGATAATGACAAAGACAGCAGTGGGCATAATATTGAGATTGCTCCAATGGTTTAAAAAGAGCCATGTTTTGAAATACTATTACCTTTCGTCGCTTCTTTTTGATCAGCAGTTTTTCAACATCAGTTTGGACTTTATTAGTAATGGTTTCAACAATCCAAATAATCAAAGCCTATCGCATCAAACGGGTGAAAAGAGGGACGATTTGTTGGAGTATGAGATGATGGTTAATCAGAACAAGTTAATGAATCCACAAATTAAGATCCCAAAACTTGAATTTTTCCACAATTGTCTTCGGATGGATCCCAAATCTTCTGACTATACTTTTATCAACAAGAGTTTTATTCTGGAGCTTCCCAAACAATACGATTCGAAAAAACTTAGCCATGTGTATATTTCCAACTTCAATCACAACTTCGCATCCATTTTGGCCGACATGTTGGAAATCAACAACAAGATCCTCATCAAGAACCAAAGTCATCGGATCTTTTCCATGAACGATATCAAGCCCTCAGAATTGTTCAAGATGATTCTCATCAATTACGATAATGAAGCATTTTCCCACTCGATACTCAAGATTTTGAAGAAATTAGTTCCGTACCAAGGCCGTAAATGGAAAAGCATGAATATGGACCTCATTAGCACTATTTACTTGAATTGCAAGCTATCAATGAAGGATAATTGGTTGAGTGGGAAGGATTTGGGGAGTGAGTTTCATAATAGTTATGATCAGGAGGTTGCGTTGAGAGCGTTGTTGCAGTTTTATAATATCAAGAGGTATAGTGGTGACAAGCTAGGGTATAAGTTGAATCGCAGTGACAATTTAGCAGATATCCCATTGTTGAATTTGAATGATTTGGAGTTGGAATAGAAAGAGGGTCTGAATAGAAGTATCCTGTATGTATGTATCAATCTATGTAGTGCGATTACCAAAAAAAAGAAAATATGAATGAAATTTTTTTTGCTTTCCATGACGATATCGATCAAGTGCCAGTGGTGTGTACTCACTTTTCCTTTACTACATCAAACACTCACTAAACCATGGTCAAGTTAACTCAAGTTGAAGACGAATTCCAAACCAACTACTCTGATGGAAACACCACCGTTGAGAAGGTTGAAGTAGACACATTTGCCGACTCAGACAGTGAATTTGAAGACGATGAAGAAGATGATGATTTCGATATTGAGAATGAAACGATTTACGAAAGAGTTGCTGCTTTGAAAGATATAATTTCTCCACAACACAGAGACCAAATTTACAACTTGTCGGCCACTGTATCGAGCTACGTACAACTGGGGTTGAACAATGGTGGTAAATTGTTGTGGACCTTGACTTCTAGTTCATTGTTGTTGGGTGTTCCTTTGGCTTTGGCCATCTTGTCTGAAACTCAATTACAAGAGATGGAAAGCAATATGGGATTGCAGCAATCAGCTCAAGATGTGTTGGCTCCTGGTAGTGAGGAAGCTTTTGGAAAGAAGCAACAAGCTTAATGAGGAAGAGTTGAGTGGTAGGAGTGACTTTTTTTTTGTATATATGTATAGGTATCTAAATCTAAAATACTTTATAAATTTCTAGAACTGCTGCTCAGGAATTGCAACTTGCTTCAGAATCTCCAGTTTAAGCTTTCTTATGCTTGATAGATAAGGCGTAAATGTCCAAATATTGGGTGATTTCGGTGATAATCTCAGCAACGAAAACCCCATGGATGCCCAAAGTGACTCCGAAACCCAACCAACTCACAGCATTCAACACTTTTCCCAGATTATACTTGTACACATCAATCAAAATCTTACTCAAGACCAATTGTCCAAGGGGAACAAACATGGGAAACTGAATAAATGGGAACTCTTGGAATGTCAAGTGAGCCAAAATGATTCTCCCTACTGAAAATGCAATCGTGCAACCAATGGATAAAATCAAAGGTAAACCAAATTCCGAAATGACCGGTGGATAAAACCAACAGTACAAAATAACAGCTCCATAGTAAAGGAAAAAGGGGTACAATCCTTTATAAGCCTCATCGATTTCCGATTTCGATTTCTTGGTTTCTTCGCCATCTTTAGCTTCATAATACTTAGCAACATTTTGCATAGCTGAAATGATGTTGAAATACAAGGACCCCAAGCCAAGCACAACATAAATCAACGAGCTATTGACTTGGTAATGTCCATACCCCAAAGACGTCAAATTCAAAGTGAACAAGTCCGCATCCCAAATATCAGGTCCAAATAAACCAGTAATGATGTACACAGTACAAAGCATCAAGATCCCTTCCACGGGGCCAGAAAATTTCGACAAAAACAACTTGTGCGTGTGGTATTCTTCCCAAGTCGAAGTGTAGAAATTACACACGGATGCAAATTGCGACAACATCATCAATCCACCGTAGCCCATCTTCATTACACTTGCAAACACAATAGAGCCCAATGTTGTATTTATGGCATCGATGGAGTGATCAAACAACTCACCCAATGGTCCACTTTGTCCCGTTCTTCTCGCATGACACCCGTCGCAACCGTCAAAAGTTTGGTACATGAATAATCCAAATGCATAAAAGAAATAACACCAACTGGGTTGAGATGTATTTAGGTATGGATCGTAGTAGAATACAACCAACAAATTAGCAACAACGAAAAACAAACCAAGCAATGTGATCAAATTGGGTGCCATTGAAAGTGGGAAAATTTGCACAAAGTAGTTCCACCATTTTTTCAAGATGTATTTTGAGATTAATGAGTGGTCTTCCGATTGGTACTTGTACAACTTCAAGTTATGCAATTTGTTAGTTGGAATGAATAACCCCATTTTTGGAAAAGACAATGTAGAAAAATAATTTGTTGGGTGAATGTGTTTTTTTTTTTTTTGGTCTAATTGGATCTAAGGAGGTAGGGTTTGAAACCTTGTGATGATGTAAGGGGGGGATGGGTGAGTTGAAGAGGTGTGTATCAAGACCTTTTTTGAAATCAAACTTTTAACCCAAATTTGTAAAGATCCAACGTGGGTTTAAACTCTCTTCACTCTGTCTCTTTAGCAACAACGAAAAAAAAAATACGCAAAGAAACAAAATCAAAAATAAAAAATAAAAAAAAAAAAAATAGTTTCGAAACTTACATCTGAGTTGCTACCAACTTCACTGTAGTCATGTGATTTTATTTTCACTTTACTCAAATACACCTACAAACCTTACATTTTCAAATCAATATGCCCCTCTTCCATCAAGAGAAGAAGATTTCCACTTTGAAGTCAAGTTTTCCAAAGTGTCGGCCAAAACTTGGATAAGTTTCGGAACCAAATTGTCTAGTTCGACTGCTTTCATCAAGATTTCTTCTTTTTTCGCAGCAAAATCAATACAAGAAACTCATGCTCGTCGATGCTACAATCTCCCTGTCATTGCAAAAACAAGAGACATCTCATTACTAATATATATATGTATATATATTTCTTTCTAAATACAAGGGTGTGCAGACACACTGCACAACACAAGCTTATATAAAACTCATCATTCAAACACTCCTACACCTACTCCTCTTCTTCAAACCTTCTAATCGACTTCTTCCATAGCAGATTCACCAGTTGGTTCATCAGTAGTAGCAGTAGTAGTTTGTTCTGGTTCAACTTCAGTTTCTTCAGCATCATCATCAATATTCAATCCCAAAGCAATCAATCTATTGATTCTGTGGGCGAAGTTGGATGGTTCATCCAATGAGAAACCTGAAGTCAACAAAGCAGTGTCAAACAACAACGTGGTCAAATCCTTGACAGTCTTGTCTTCTGCACCATCCTCTTCAACCTTCTTCTTCAATTCCTTGATAATTGGTGACTTTGGTGAAATTTCAAAAGTCTTTTTAGATGACATGTATGATGACATGGTGGTATCTCTCAAAGCTTGAGCCTTCATAATTCTCTCCATATTGGCTGACCAACCAAATTGACCGGTTCTAATGGCTGCTGGAGCATCAACCAATTTGTATGAAACAATAACTTTTTCAACTTGCTCACCCAAAATGTCCTTCAATGCCTTGGTCAATGGTTCAAATTCCTTAATTTCCTTTTCTCTTTGAGCTTTTTCTTCTTCGCTTTCCTCCAATTCGAAATCTTTGGTGATGTCAACCAACTTCTTATCTTCAAACTCCTTCAATTGAGTCATGGCATATTCGTCAATTGGATCAACCATGAACAAAACTTCAAAGTTCTTGGCCTTCAAAGCATCCAAAAATGGTGACTTTTCGAGTGCCTTGATGGATTCACCAGTAATGTAGTAAATATTCTTTTGGTGTTCTGGCATTCTAGTAACATAGTCACTCAATGAAGTCATTTCCTCAGTTGACTTGGTTGAGTAGTATCTCAACAACTTGGCCAAAGCTTGTCTGTTTTGAGTATCCTCATGAATACCCAATTTGATATTCTTTGAAAAAGCAGTGTAAAACTTGTCAAATTGTTCTTGGTCTTCGGAAATTTCTTGGAAAGTTTCAATCATCTTCTTGACAATATTCTTTCTAATAACTTTCAAAATCTTGTTTTGTTGCAACATTTCTCTTGACAAGTTCAATGGCAAATCTTCAGAATCAACAACACCCTTGATGAAACTCAACCATTCTGGAATCAACTCTTCGGCATCATCGGTAATGAAAACACGACGAACATACAACTTAATATTGTTCTTCTTCTTCTTTGATTCAAAAGCATCAAATGGCGCTCTCTTTGGAACAAACAAGATAGCCCTGAATTCCAATTGACCTTCAACTGAAAAGTGTTTAACAGCCAATGGATCTTCCCAATCGTTTGAAATCGATTTGTAAAAAGCATTGTACTCTTCTTGAGTGATGTCAGATGGGTTTCTAGTCCACAAAGGCTTGGTCTTGTTCAATTCTTCAGTTTCAGTAACTTCTTCCTTGACCTTCTTAGTCTTTTCCTTCTTTTCCTCACCTTCTTCTTCATCAACTTCTTCCAATTTTGGTTTCTTGTCATCTTCACCTTCAGTTTGCTTGTCTTCGTCTTCAGTCAAGGTTTCATCAACTGGCACTTCCTTTTCAACTTCCTTGGTTACAACCAATTGGATTGGGTAAGCAACAAACTCAGAGTGCTTCTTAACAACTTCCTTGATTCTCTTTTCTTCCAAGTATTCCAATTGATCTTCTTTCAAGAACAAACGCAACATGGTACCACGTCCCAATCTTTCATTCGTTTCATCCAAAGTGACAGTAAACTTACCACCAGCATTTGATTCCCAAACATATTGTTCATCATCATTGTGTTTGGAAATAACTTGAACATGGTCAGCAACCAAAAACAAAGAGTAGAAACCAACACCAAATTGACCAATCATAGAAACATCAGCACCAGCACTTAAAGCTTCCATAAACGACTTGGTACCAGACTTGGCAATAGTACCCAAATTGTTAACCAAATCAGCTTTGGTCATACCAATACCAGAATCCCTGATTTCCAAAACTTTTTGAGTTGGGTGGGGGATAATTCTGATAAATAACTCTGGTTCAGTTTCCAATTGAGATGGATCACTTAAGGCTTGGTATCTGATCTTGTCCAAAGCATCAGAAGCATTGGAGATCAATTCTCTCAAGAAAATTTCTTTATTTGAGTAAACAGTATTGATGATCAAAGACATCAACTGAGAAATCTCAGCAGTGAATTCATGAGTTTCAACTTTACCGTCAGACATGGTTGATTGGTGTTAAACTGTGCACTAGTGTAAGTGTGTGTAGGTGTGTGTGTTCAAAGTGATTGAGTGGTAATTTATAGTGTTGCTAAATTGAATTTTTCAATCAGGGTTTTTATACTTTCCCTTTTCTCTCTTTTTGTTGTTCTTCTTCTCTGTTAACAGAGAGTTGCAAATTGGAATATTCTACACCATTCTATTTGTATCAAGTTACACGACCCAGTAAGCGCACATGGTAGCTCAACAGAACACAACCGAACACAACCGAATAAATTGTTATCTTCACGGTAGCGCACATCACGTGAACTCTAGCATCAATGCAATAGGGAACAGGTCTAATTGTTTGCGAATATCAGATGGAAGTAATTGTATGTGGCATTCCATTGCGTAAGAGCTTACCCAACTCCAAATATACTAGCTATATTGATATTCTTTTTTTTTTTTTTCTTTGTACTTAAATGCAAGGCAATTACAGAACTTCCCATTTCAGTAGCCAAGAAACAAAACAAGCAACACTATCCATGTTGTCTAGTTGTTTGCTTGAGCCAAGTTTGAGCCAAGTTTGACCCTACACCGTGTAGATACTGAAGAGTTTATCATACTGAGTTGCATTAAATGATAGATCTCGTCCAAGTTGGCGGCTACAAACATTTAATATTGTACCAGAATAAGGTTGGGAGGTAGTCTTTGTAGATTGACCACCACATCTTCATTTTGGCGACCAGCTCTGTTTTATATGCTTATTGAATACCTAATTTGTACTATGCGTGCCAAGACATTGAACTTGGAGGTGCGTGCAGTGGCAGAACCCATGTAATACAACGGAGCTCATCTCATATAATCACATCTTCAATTTCAATACCACATTCAATGCACCGTCTCTTTACCACATTACCCAGTATTTTAACGGGAGCAGCCCAATCATGCACATGTCTTTCATTCAACGACTTACCATGCCTCAATTTTCTCGTAAACTCTTCAGCCCTAGTCTTTTTCCTTATTTCACGCAACGCATCCTGATACTTCTTTTCTTTTCGTTTAAGTTTATTTTGTTCACGTCTCTCCCACTCCAAGTCCAATCCCTCCGATGACCCCCACTTTTTGAATGCAACTTCTTCAACTTGAAATCGTAGAAACAACTGCATTCGACTGTACCCATGTGGATTGGGCTTCTCTATTCTCGGAAGTAGGGATAAATCTTGTAGTTCCGGTTCAGTCAAGAGATAGTCTTCTTTGCATTCTGTCTTGACCAAAAGAGAATACTTCTCGGGCATTTTCCGAATACACAGACGACACGCACGCACCTTGCGGAAATTGGAATACAAGTTCAAATCAATATCTAGGGACCCACATTCAAAACATTTCGGTGCTGTATCTATATCAATAGGCGGTGCCGCTTTCTTCAACTGCTCCAACTCCTTTTGTTTATCTTTCCACTCTTGTAATGTTTCTTCATCAACGCGCGGACGGTCTTCGTCGTGTATAAACCCACCCTTCGTATCCTGCATCGTGGCAAAGTCATACTCAATATAATCCCTTTTTTGAATTGGCGCTGGTTGGAATTTACCCTTGCGAGAATCAAATACAGCATCGGGGTTATTTTTGTTTAATCTAATTTTCTCCAAATCGGTAATTGGGCCATAAGTTACCTCTGTGTTTGGGGCCAGTGTTTGTCGATTAGACTCTTTTCGATCGCGTAGTCTATTCTGTATTTCTATCGCCTTTAGTCTATTCTGTTCAACTTGTTCAACTTGCTTTTGGCTTTTAGATCTCTTGACGGACCCATCGGCTTCAAAATCAATAAATTTCGATTTGAGGGAATTAGATGGCGAGTCCACTATCTGGCTGAGTGGCCGCTTTGATCCCTGGTTGGTCTCACTTGTTGCGCTTAAGGACGCGGTGTTATCCCCCTGGACTGATACATTGCCCAATCTCTTCTTTTGTAGCCGTTCCAACACACGAGCTCTATTCTCAGCCTTATGCGGTGTGTTAGTAGGTGCACTCAGATATGCATCATTCACATCTACATACTATCTTGCGTTTCTGTTCTGCTGAAGTCATGAGGAAGATGGATGAGTTGGGACTGAATGAAATTGCCACCGCAAAACCATTCGGTTGATTATATACAGGATATGACAAATGCTAATAACGATCTATTAAATTATATTAACCTACAACTCCACTTCATCATCCAACCTCACATCCATTTTGCCTTGTTCTTGCAAGTAATGTTTGACTTGATTAACCGTGTACTCTCCACGATGAAATAGCCCTGCTCCCAACGCAGCATCAATCCCACACTCCAACTCAAAAACTTCTTTGAAATGTTGTGGATTTCCAGCACCTGAACTTGCAATTACCGGGATTGAAACTTGAGATTTGATTTGATTCAACAATTCCAAATTGAACCCCTTGTTTGAACCATCGTGATCAATAGAGTTCAACAATATTTCACCAGCACCCAAATCCTCACAAGCAAGACACAATTCTAATGCTCCCAACTCATGGATTTTCCTTCCACCTTGGGATGTTACTTGGTAGTAACAATATTGTTCTCCATTTGGCCCATATCTCTCAGGGTCACTGATGTGGATAGTTTGCATTTTGGTGTCCTTTGGTGAAGCAACATATCGTCTCTTTGGATCGACTGATATGACAACAGCTTGATTTCCAAATGTCCTTGATATAGCTTCAATCGAAGTCTTGCCCGTCTTTTGCTTGTTATTAGCATAGTATTGCTCTGCTATGGTGACCGCATCTGATCCAATACTGACTTTGTCTGCACCAGAACGGAAATACAAGTCGGCAACTTGAACAGCAGGCACAATTTTACTAGTTTCCGGATCTTGCATATCTTTGATACCACCACCAACGGTCAACGGTACAAAGATGGTTTCAGCCGCGCGTTTCAAAACTTCCAACATGGGCAAGTCTTTTAATGGAGAGTTTCTAAACGACGTTATGTTCAAAAATGTCACCTCGTCGGCTCCCTGGTTGTAGTACCTTGTAGCTAGTTCAACTGGTTTACCCAAGTTTCGAACCTCACTTGAGGTGGAACCATCACCCTTTGTTTCACGAACATTGTATTGGTCACCTTTGGTAACCACCAAATCTCCATCATCATTGGTTCTCACATCTAAGCATGCAATGATTCTCCTCGTCAATCCACTGAGTGTAACTTCAACATCTTTTGGTTGTTCTTGGATATCTGACTTGTGGACAGCTGGGAACTTTTCGCCTTCAAGGAACGACTTTATGATTTTTAATCCCGCAATTCCAGATTTTTCAGGGTGGAATTGAGTAGCAAACAAATTGCCCTTGTTGACAGCAGCTAAGAACTTCTCACTCCCGTATCTTGCAATGGCAAAATTCCAACCCTGTGAACGCAAGTTATTCAACTTAGTAGTGGATTCCTGATCAATTATTGCCGCGTACGAATGAACAAAGTAGTATTTGTTGTTCAAATTCAAATTAAACAACGACTTATTGGAACTGATATCATCGCCAGCAACTGTAATCTCTTCAATGCTATTCCATCCGATATGAGGCACAGCTTTCTTGATTCCCCGCTCAGCATAAACTGGATCATCAACATTAAACTTTGCCAACTGCAAATCCAAAACTCCCAACCCCTTTTCACCAGGACTTTCTTCCGACCCATCAACAAACGCTTGTAGACCAACACATATCCCCATCAACTCTCTATCATCCTTGATATACTTTTCAATATGTTTATCGAGCTTCCTTTCGTATATCTGACGAACAAAATGGCCGTAGTTTCCGACCCCCGGAAAGATTAACTTGGTGATTTCATGATCAAGTGCAAGAAATTCTGCTTCATTGTGAATAAATTTGATGGTGTAGTCTGGATTGATACGCTTGATTGCGTTGGAAAGGGACTGCAAGTTCCCACTCTCAACATCAATTATATGAACGAGCTTGGACATGCTTTATTCAGAAGTAGCTCGACTGCAAAAAGAGTCGGGACTAATTTGTTTTTTTTTTTTTTTTTTTTCTTTTTTTTGGGGATGGTTGTGAATTAGAAAGTTCATATTGAGTAATCGAGAAAGAGAGTCTCGTCTCAAACGGTGAGTCAAAAATTTTTCACTTGTATGCAGGCTACACTGAGTATATTTACACCACCAGCAACAACACAGTCCTGTGAACAACCTAGTGGCAACGACCCCTTGCCAAAGGGTTATACTAGGTCATACTCTAATTTATTGTTTTCTTAATGTCCAGCACTATATAACTTTCTAATCTAACTCTCTATCTCTAATACATCATGCCCTTTTGATCGCTTCAATGTGCACTTGGAAATGCACACTCAATTCATTTTGCGACCTAACAGTCTCATCGTCGTCAAAGTAGTCACAATATTCACCCAACTTCCCAATCATTTCAAACAACTTCAACCCTCCAAACTTGGCCAAGAAATAATTGACCTCCGACAGCGAGGATAGTAAAGTTATGCCAAATCTCACATTACCCTTGCCAAATATCGAATTCAATTCAATCAATATCGTTTCAACGAAATTAGGAATCACTTCAAAGTGCTGTGACACGGAAAAATCAATATAATTCCAAGCACGTGGGAAATTTCCCTTGACGTGCTCATGCAAGAAAACGTGCGTCGACTTGGATCCGAAATGTATCGAATCGGAAATGAATGAACCACCAGGTTTTAGGATTCGATGAAATTCACGCAATATCGTCTTGTAGTTTTCTCGTTTTACTTGATATGGCAAGTCGCCAGTTTGGATCAAATTGAATGAGTTGGACGGAATCGTGGCAAGACTGTGGTTGTAATATTCAAAGTTTCTCGGCTTGTGGTTTACTGTAGTTGCAAACTCGGCTGCGCCTTCTGGGTGACTAATCTTACCCTCATTGGTATTGTTATCAGGTTCCTTCGTCAAGGCAACGAGACTATCCATACTCTTTGAATTGTATTCTTGGTAAGAAGACAAGTTTAATTTCAGTACAGATGAATTGTACAACTCATTGTCAGATTGTGCAAAATCAGTCTTGATTGACGCTTGTTCAAGTTTTTGATAAACATTGTAATCTTGGAGTACCCCCATATCTTCTTCATAAACGCTGGTTTCAACGAACCGCACAAAAGGTGCAGTCGTTGCATGATACCATCCATACTGTGCCGAGTTTATTGCATTAAAGAGCAACACCTTGGGACATTCCTTGTTCCTTAGTGTGACATTAGTCCTGTAAATGCCAAATAAATTTTCCAAATGTCTCTTTGGAACCAAGTGATTAGCATGGTACTTTGATATCATGTCAAATCTGTACTTTTCGAGAAGAAAGTACTCATAAGATACTTTTATCACGCACTCCAATAAAAGTCTCGCTTTTATTGCCCTGTTACTCTCATTCGACACATCGCTTGAAACGTCATGCTTTAAAGAGTAAAGCGAATTCCCTATAATATCAAACACCTGCTTGTTTTCGTAGTGTCTTTTGACATCCTCGCTCAAAATATCAACATTACTCACCTCAGGCAACTGTATCAAGTAACGCACATAATTGACATAATTTGCTTGGATCAACTCTTCATGATTGGCCAATGGGTGATTTTTTGATGCGGCCTTGATAAACATGCGCATATCGCTCCTCATTTCATCAAACAAAAAGTACGCCAATATGCACTCGGTGCTATCCAAATCACGGTAATTTTTTTGATCAAAATAGCCCCGCTCATCAACAACTGCCCTTGCACGCTTATGTCTCACGATAAATTTCAACAATGATTGATTTCTAATTTTGGCAAAATGTATTGCATCACTCGAGTGGTACTCACTCATCAATGACTGAAAGTTTTTGTAACGAAACAATTGATATTGAGGACTAAGGAAATTTTCCTTGATCGTGTCAAAGGAATTACACACGGATAAGTCAGTTATTACGTGGAATGACGGGATCGAAGTACTTGCTGGTTGGTTTGTCATTTCAGGAAAGTAGGAATCGGTTGGTTGGTTTGATCCCGGTGATTGGCGAGGTGAGTTTGCACCCGGCAGAGAAGGTAATGACGTGGAACCACCACCCTTCTTTTTTGTATTGCTCGTGAGGAAATGCAATTTTCTAAACTTGCTGGAAGATTCTTTGGAACCTATTGCTGGTTGAGACTGAGTAGTATTGCTTGATGAAGACGACGAATTTCTATGGAACGCTGCATTCAGTGGGTATCGCTGCTGTGAATGGCCAGAAGGAGCTGACGTGGTAGTGAAGGCAGAGTTTGTACGTGGGCGTGGGCCAGGAGCTGACGGGGTAGTAGATGAATGAAAGGTTGCTGAGTGGACTATCGGAGTCAAGGGAGATATTGCACGACTTTGTGTTTGTTTGGGTACCACCGATGTTTGTCGGTTGTGAGAGCCAAGTGGCTTGAAAGTATCTGATTTTACACTTCTCCCATAGGAATTTGCTATTAGTGAGGACTTGTCCTCTTCGATTTCTGCTTCTTCTGGCAAACTACGCCTGTTTGTATTCGACAACACCGACAGAGATTGACCCATATCTGTCAGTGAACTGGATGGGGAGTCCAAATCTGATATTTGCTCCAGCAGCTGCGATTTCCGATCAAATGAATGTTTCGAATCCCTGTGGCTTGACTGTCCCTCACTCAAAACCTCATCCAAGTTGAAACGCCTTGTCTCTGGTTCCTCCGATCTTGCTTTTGTCAAATTGGTATACAGTCTTGACTTCAGGACTTGATCCAGGTACAATGACTCCCAATCATCAGCATCAGAAGTTACGCCTTCACGATCCAGGGCCACATTAGGTGGGTTTGTAGTGTAGGAGGAATGAACTGACTTTGCATCGTCGTTGTAATCAGAATCGTTTCTCATATCCGTGGAGGATGCTTTCGAGCTGGTGGATGTCCTATGAAGTAACCCCCACCCAGGTTTTGTCTTTTTACCTTTGGACATTATGCTTGCAGCATCACTATCATGCCTACGTTCCTCTCTTTTCAATTCCTTTTCCACTTCCTTCTTCTTCTCCTTAGCCTTCTTTTTCTCCTTATGTGATTTGAGCTTCTGCTGGGTCTGGTAGGACACCAGGGGGACCACAAAGAAACTCATTTATGGAAAGATGAGGACTATGCTTGAACACGTTGCTGTCTGTGAAGGGTATGTGAAGGGTATGGGGAAGGGAGGAGGGGAAAATGATGCGCCGTTGACTATAATTGATTGTCTAATTTTATGTCTCTATTGTTCTATTCTAGTGATGACATCTAATAAGTTGGAGGAGTGGGTAGTGGTGGTGCAAGTATGTGAAATCTTGAAGTCAAGAGAGAGACCAAACACCCGTGTTAAAGTAATTGAGGATTGGAATGACAGGAGAGAGACAGTAACAACCTCGGACCAAAAAGAAGAAGGAGAATAAAAATTTTGGACAATACTTGTGTGCTGAAAGAGAGACAAAGAAAAGAAGAAGAAAAAGAATAAGAAAAAAAAAAAAGAAAAATTATTTTTGTGTGTGAGTGTGTGTGTGTGTGTATGTATGGGTGTGTGTGTGTGAGTGTGTGTGTGTGTGTGTGTAGTGTGAGTGACGCGACACTTTTTGGTGGTCATTCACATAGGACAGATCCATAATTTACGAATTACATACGTACTGTAACTGCGCCACTCAGCACAATTATTGTAGTGTGACCCAAAGGGTCAATGCCTGACGTAAGTGGTCCAGCTGAAGTGATGTTGGGACTAGGTGGTTTGCATTGAAATGCTGTTGACTTGAGAGGTGGTGCTGGGGGGATCATCAATCCCTCAGAGTAGTCCCTTGCTTTCCTGAACAGAACAGGGTTGTGTTCACATTGTTTGCTCAAATTTGCCAATCCTTGTTGATCAATTTTATGTCTTGTCCGGAAACTCTTCACCTTAAACACATTGTAAATGACAAGATCAAATCTTCAATTCTGCATCCACTGCTTTGGTTCGACCGAAGGCTCATAAGCTATTGGGTAGAGAATACCAAATGGCTTTTCTTGAAAATTGAATCAACAATTAGGAACAGGCAGACACATACACTCTGAAATGAGTATTCGTTTGAAAGAAAAGGCAAAATCATAGACTAGCGCAGGATCCTCTTTTCCTTGGGTAAATTTTGGCAACACAACCTTCTCCGACATCCTAAATCCGTCAAATACAAATACGATGAAACGAAAAATGCAAGTTGCTAGCTCCAAGGAGTCAGTCTGTGTCAGCCTGACTTAAACTGTTGTATGGTATCTTTCCTTGAGCCGAGGCAATGAAATTACAGTGCATGTGATAAACAAAAAAAAAAATCCACTCACTACATAAAATGTCATTTTGTCGTGATTGCACAATACTAGTCTCCAAATTAGGTACCCTCACTGTGGGATGTGTTATATTCTGCAAAGAACCGCAACTCCGCAATACATTAGTCCTAGATTTAATTATGTGGCTACAGTACCATTTAAATTTTTCCTCTGTTTTGCGGAGAGCGCTTCTGTAATTTTTTGCGTTCCAATATTCTGCGCATCGGCTAATATTCCTTCTGTTTTTCCTATTTGAGTAATGTGCCTGAGATATCTACATCTAATTCCACGTTAGCTCAAGGAAATGAATTTCCTAATGTGTTTATTCAGATAACTTCAACTTGGAATGCGTTAATGACAAACGTATGGTTTTCGATTCAACAATGACGCCTCCACTATAAGAAGTCATGCACTATGGGTTGCAGATGCGGACGTTTCAAGACGAAGAAAGCTCCGCGTTCGGTATAAGTACCGGTGCTTGGTTAGCAAAAGTGTCAAGACCATTCTTCACAAGAGCATCGACTACAGCTCCGCCATGCAATACTGGATCGTTCTCTTCCTCCTTCTTGACAGCATATTTGCGGCCACAGTTCAACCAGTCAAACCTACAAAAGACAAATTTTATACCCCTCCAGATGGTTATGAGGATCTGGAAGTTGGTACGATACTCAAATTCAGAAAAACACCCTTACCCTTGACTGGTATCATCAATACTGTGAATGTTAAAAACTCATGGCAGTTTCTTGTTAGATCCGAAGATACGTTTGGTAATCCCAATGCCTTTGTAACAACCGTGATGGAACCATTTGATGCCAAGCCAGATAAAGTGGTTTCCTATCAAACGTGGGAAGACTCAGCCGACTTGGATTGTTCGCCTTCGTATGCTATACAGCAGGGTTCAGGTTGGACGACACTAATTACCCAGTTTGAGATGTACTTCATGGGAGCCTTGTTAGATCAGGGCTATTATGTGGTTACTCCCGATTACGAAGGTCCAAAGAGTACCTTTACAGTTGGTTTGCAATCAGGAAGGGCCACGTTGAACTCAATTAGAGCCACACTTAACTCTGGTAATTTGACTGGTATTGACCCTGGAGCTGAAGTTATCATGTGGGGCTACTCGGGTGGTACTATAGCTTCAGGTTGGGCTGCAGCTATTCAAAATGAATATGCCCCGGAGTTGAGTGACAACTTGATTGGTGCCGCTCTTGGTGGATTTGTTACAAATATCACTGCTACAGCAGAAGCAGTAGACGGTGGTATTTTTGCTGGTCTCGTTTCAAACGCGTTGGGTGGGTTGGGCCATGAGTATCCAGACTTGGCGGAATTCATGGACAAGAAAGTGAGCCCTCAGCAAGAGCCAAACCTTGCCAAAAGTGACACGCATTGTTTGATAGATAGTATTCTCGACAACTTGGGTACCGAATATTTTACTGGAGAGAGCAAATGGTTTCCTGACGGCTGGAAAGTGTTTGAAATGGAGCCAGTCGATACAATTGTAAAAGACAATGGCCTTGTCTATCAACCAAGAAATTATACCCCACAAATACCAATTTTTATTTACCAAGGCACACAAGATAATATCGTCCCCATAAAAAGCGCCAAACGTACTTTTCAACAATGGTGTGAATGGGGGTTGGAGTCAGGTGAGTTTGCCGAAGATGAGGCTACGGGTCACATTACAGAAGTATTTGTAGGAGGACCGGCCGCATTGACTTGGATCAACAATAGGTTTGATGGTGTGCCGCCAGTGCAAGGGTGTAATCATACGTCAAGAGCATCAAATTTTGATTATCCTGGTTTGAGTCAATCATATGTCGATTATTTCACTGCTGCTTTGAATATAGTTCTTGGAATGGAATTGGGCCCATTGCTGAAGAGAGATATCAACACAATACAAGATTTGAATGATTTGGAGTACGTAAAAGTTTAGAGATTGATACCTGGTTTTAAATAGGGGAGCGGAGCTTTGTAGAAATCGACAACAGTCACAAAATTACCCTCATTGCCATTGGCTACCCCCCTTCCCCCCCCCCCCCCCCGCTGTAGACGACGGATTCTTACAAGCAACCGAAAGCATCTTGGAGCTCCAGCTATAATCAGAAGAGACCTTCGCTCAATTACATATAACACATTTCGTATATACTACAACAAATACATCCTTCTTAAGCAAAACGTTCCAACTTGAGCAATCCACCCAAGTCAACCTTATCTTGCCTGACATCAGGG
Source organism: Lodderomyces theae (assembly GCF_024610275.1). Classification (NCBI taxonomy): domain Eukaryota; kingdom Fungi; phylum Ascomycota; class Pichiomycetes; order Serinales; family Debaryomycetaceae; genus Lodderomyces; species Lodderomyces theae. Next base: position 227,222 of record NW_026261364.1, on the reverse strand, counting down.
CCTAAATCAAAACCAAAGACTGCATCTAACGCAGATTGGAAGTAGTTTCTAATGGATTCTATAGTACCTGGATATTCAAAGTTTGATTTCCTCACAGTGTGTTGACATCCACTAACTGGAGCTTGTCCATTGAAACGATTGATGATCCAAGTCAAAGCAGCAGGCGCACCAACAATGGATTCAGTAATGTGTCCATTGGTTGCATCTTCTGCATATTCTCCCGATTGAAGTCCCCAATCGCACCATTGATTAAATGTTTTTCTTGAGTTGACTATGGGGACGATTCCGTCCAAGGACCCGTGGTAAATAAACAATGGAATTTGAGGAGTCAGGTTCTTTGATTGATAGATTAATCCATTGTCTTCCAAAATAGTCTTGACTGGCTCTTGATTGACAAGACTCCACCCTTCAGGGAAGTATCTAATGATGTTGGTGAAAAATGAGTTACCAAAGTAAGCAATGACACCATCAAGCAAACAGTGTGTGTCACCCATTTGATACGTGACTGAAAGCAATGGCGAAACTTTTTGCAAAAGGAAATTCTTGAAACTGGGGTACTCATTTCCAATACCGGCCAATGCGTTGGAGATGATCCCGGCAAAAGGACCGCTATCGACTGCTTCCGCAGTGGCGGTGATATTTGTAACGAATCCACCAAGAGCAGCACCAATCAAGTTCTTGCTCAATTCTGGTGCGTAGTCATTTTGGATGGCAGCAGCCCATCCTGAGGCAAGGCTTCCTCCCGAGTAACCCCACAACAATGTTTGAGCATTTGGATCAACACCAGTCAAGTTTCCTGACTTCAATGTGGCTCTAATGGAGTTCAACGTGGCCCTTCCTGATTGCAAACCAACCGTGAATGCACTCTTTGGACCTTCGTAATCGGGTGTGACGACATAGAATCCTTGATCTAATAGAGCAGCAATGTAGTACATCTCAGCTTCGGTGATCAATGTAGTAATATCAGCCCCATACTGAATAGCATATGATGGCGAACAGTCTAATTTAGCTGAATCTTCAAAAGTTTGGTACGACACAAGTTTGTCGCTTTTAGCATTGAATGGTTGGATGACAGTAGTTACGATTGCGTTGGGGTTACCAAATGTGTCTTCAGATCTTACCAACAATTGCCATGAGTTTTGGACTCTGACTGAAGTAACAATACTCGTCAATGGGTTGGGGACGTTTCTTTTTTTCAAAATGGAACCAACTGGTTGAGATTCATAACCTTGTGGTGGAGTGTAGAAATCATCTTGAGATGGTCTTTTCGGAGCCAAGACAAAAGCCGTGATTGAATTGAAGAGCAAGAATGCAATGGCAAAGTAGCGCATGGTTGAGGATTTAGTGACGATGGTGTTGTAGTGATTGAATTAGATTGAATATTGAAAATAATGGAGACATCATACCGTATTTATAATCTTTCAAATAGGACGTGTGTACCCTCCAACTTCCCCTCGTGGTCACTTCCGTCGGGAAGAAGAGCGTGAACACCCCATATTGTTCACAAGCCTGTAATCACGCCATGTAAACAAAACTCACAGTTCAATATAGAAAACACATGGTTCAGCGTGGTGAAAATACAAAAAAGAAAAAAAAAAAACAACAAAACAACCTCAAAACCAATTTGTGGTTTGTTTACTTCGGCACGTCTTGCAATGGTTTGAATGCTCTGTCCAATCAAGTTGTAGAGCCCGGATAAATGATTGGAGACGTTGGCAAATTTAACGTCTGCCTCATCGTATGGTAAATGAAATTTGTGGGGAATGCAAAAACACAAATCGGGAAAATGTAAATAAAGCCAGCACCAACCATTTTTTCCATGTCAGCTTTTACAATAGGCTCTATCCGACACAAGAGTGGCTCAATATTGTTCGTAAAATTGTATTGCTTAGCACATTGTCAAATAGTTGTCACTGCAACGCGTTCCTCACAATTTCACAATTTATTTTGGATGCGCGGATGCACGGACACAAAACGAAGGAAGAGTACTTGTGTTCAAAGCAGGGGAATTTAACAAGGGGGGGAGAGAAAGAGGAAACGTTGAAACGGAACATTATGGACAAAGAAGTGAGGGTTAAAAAATAATCTGAAAGGTCTAAATCTAAAAGTCACTTCCGAACTGCCCCCGAAACGATTACCACGCAATGTAGTTTCAGCAAGATGAGCTCTATTTGATTCTGCCCCTTTAAGTTCAACTTATTCTAGAAAGAAGGGTAGTAACATTGAACACACCATCAATCACTTCCCAACTCTAGCTTAGCCAAGTCACCGTTTCATTGTGCGTTATACAATGCAGTGTAATTACAGTCTCTCAGAAATACAAAGCATTGAAAATCCCGAGGAAGTTGACGCACATGAAACAATCACAAAATTACACGTCAAGAATGTAAACAAACAACAATAAGCACATCCGACTTTGTATGTCCTTGCATTGCAGAGCCAGTTGATTGACGGTTGTGCTATTGTGCCTCGATACCCATGGGGAGAGGTAAATTGTTCTTCCTCGGCGATTTTTAGTAGAGCCAGAACTTTATTTTGCAATGAAGAGGAAAATTTACAAACTTTTTTTTTTTTGTGTCCGTGATTACATAATTACAGTTTTCAATCAGTTTGTTGTCATTCAAGTTGAATGGTTATGAGACAATGAACACAATTTTGTTGTTGTGAGGTTAGGAATCGGATTGAAACTGTTGTTATGAGTAACTTCGACGCGTAAGGGAAAAAAAAATAAAAAGACTCGTGGTTAGCAATAATTGGAAGCTAGGATTAACTATGTACAGGTTGCCGAAGAAGTGACACCACTATTAATGTAGAAGCTCCAACACATGCACCATCTTTGATTCCATCCCCCCCATAGTTGATGCTGAAGCAACCTAGTGCCAATATAGATGCAGTAGTTTGTGAAATGTCGTAAGTCAATACAAAAGTAGAAGGCTACCCAGTAGCTCAGGTTGTAGTTGCAAAAGTTTTTTTTCTTTTTTTGCAGCATAATTGTTGCAAATACATGGAATGGTTTGGATTTTGCAAAAGTTTCTTCATCTTGTCCACCATGGCTGTTTACATAATACTTCTACAAATCGTGAACTCTAAACGTAAACGAGAAAACGGACAAACACAAGAAGTCTTCCAAAACATACCAAGAAAATATCAAAAGCTTAATTTTTTTCTTTTTTTTCTTCTCTTTTCCTCATGAGAATGCTTGGGTGGGGGCTATGGAATCATTGGGTCATTAAATAATAATCATTTTTGATGACCTGTAAATCTCTTTATATAGTTTGAAGAATAGTATTCAAATTCAATTTTCCAGGAGGGAGAAGTGTATATACCCGATCAACGGTATAAACGTATAATGATTATCGATGTGGAAAAAAGAATAGTGTACTATTCTAATAATGATAGTAACCGCAGATGGCTATTCTGGCTAATCATAATCCCAATCTTGATAGTGTTGTTGGCATTTTGGTTTTGGTGGAAAAGAAGAAAAGGTAAGAATCAGCCCAAAGTGGTTCCCATGTACAACAATGCCAACAATGGGTATTATCGGTCGAATGGGCCCAATGGACCAGTTGGCCCACATCCACTGCCTCCAAATGGAGCTTACTATATGCCTCAATATGTCCCACCTATGTATCCACAACAAGGTTCCGGTGTGGATGATAGCCATGTTCCTCCACCGTATCCACCTCCATCTTCAAAGTCACAGGGATATGCGTCATCCTCATCAAACATTTATACACCACAGCTACAATCACCACCACCACCACAACAACAGCAGCAGCAGCTAAGCAAGGAAGCTGAAGCTACAGGTGGTGAATATTCTGCCCCCAATGGCCCGCCTCCAGCTCATACTAGATAGATGTGTTTTGTTTATAGTTGGATAAGATTATTATGATGTTTCTTTACAGTTGATTGTGTAGATGAGAGAGGTGGTCGAGGTGTATACGCTTAGGTCTCCGTGTGTGGCTGGCGGTGTGTTCGTGGGTGTTCGTGGGTGTTCGTGGGTGTTCGTGGGTGTGGGTGTGTGTGTGTCGTAAAGCTGCATTACGCGACATTCGGATCCACTGACGCACAAAATTAAAGGATTGAAAAAGACAATGGACGCGTCAATCCTTGCATACAATAACCGAAACAGGCTTGTCCCACGCCATACAGGTCCATCAAAGAGCAAAGTGATGCCTCCAATTACAAACTAAAGTGATGAATAACCGTTGTAAGTGATACAGATTACTGAAACGAAATGCGCAGAAAAGCATGCTGGATTACAGCGATGTATGTACTTCTTCTTGAACCCATTATGCAGATAGAAGTTTCCATGCATTCAACTTATGATTTAAACCTAATTAGTAAATTGAATGGGCCAAGGTTGGAGTAGTAGCAGTTTACTGTTTTTACTTCTGATGTTAGGTATATATTGAACGAGATATGTCAGTACCGCTTGGGAAACCTTAACGTTAGACATTACAACAAAGATAGCTGTCTCTCAAATCAAGAGGTAACGTGATTCCATATTTTGTTCTACTCTGAGCTTACCAAAAAAAAACACGACGCTTTTCCTAAAATAGTAGTGGGAGGTGCAGAAGGGGGTATGATATGTACTCGACAATTTACATTCTTAAAATTGCGTTTCTACAACTAAAGCCCTTGATAAGTAGGATGTACACTTTGTATCCATTGTTCTCTCTCTCTCACTTGCAGATCTTTGTTCTTTGTCTCGCTGACGATAACAGTTTCCTTCGTCTATTTCCTACTGAACAGCCTTGACTACTCCCAGTTACTGCTAAAGAATTGTAAGTAACCATACACGTGTACGATTGAGTAGAGTGTGCTCTCTACCAAAGAGGTTAGTTCAATCTCGGCATAAGAAGCTACACTGTACTGATGTAAAAGCTTAGGCGAGTGAAGAAAGATCAAATAGAGAAATAAATAACACGACCACCAAACACGAGAAACAGAACAACGAAAAAAAAAAAAAAAAATAAAATAAAACAGACAAAAGAAGCAAAAGAAGAAAAGTTTAAATTCTCAAACCACATACGGTTTTTACAACCAAAACAGTTACTAGGAAACTCACCACTTCTTACTGCATTTATCTGTGTTTACTTTAGAACCATTAATTCACCCTTTCTCCCATCCACAATAGTACAGTACTGTATACGCAAAGAAACATGAGAAAGATTTGGAGTAGACGGGATAAGGAAAAACGGAAAAGTGTTTCAGCACCCACACCTCAATCAACGGTTGGTGATACATCATTCGTGCAAAAGCCCCTCAATCCTGAATTCAATGGCAGCAACACTTCACTATCGCTGTCGGAATTGAATGCGGACCAAACTTTCAACTATGATAACGACATTTCGTCTATTTTGGAGGAATCGTCAACCAATTATTCATCAATCAATGACAACAGATATCCAACCATTGGAAGTGGTCGAAAATTTAGTACTTCTACTGGAGATGACTCTGGTGGTGTACCTCAAAATGCCACAAATCTGATTGGTACTTCCGCAAATGCCAACCCAAGAGGATCTGTTTCTCCTCTCGAGTACAGACACCCCGTCAAGTTTCTGGACTTGATCAGACAGAACCACGATAGGACGTTGGTGAAACATAATTGGGTCAATATTATTGGAAATAACAATGATGTCAAAGAGAGCAACCTAAAGCTTTATCGTGCCGAATTGAAAGGCTCGCATCTATACTTGTACAAACCGCCATCATCATTGAATGTGAAACGGTTTAGAGTAAATGACACATCTGTGGTGGAAGAGCTGGAGAATGCCAAGGTGAAACACGCTGATATGGCTTCAGTAAACGACACTGCAAGTGACGTATCGACATTGATTGCCGATACCAAGCTGGTTGACACAAGTCGATTCGGACAGGCTGTGACACATTCCGGCCTCAAACACAAATCCTCCAACATAAGTGCAACTGAATCTCATTTGGGACACAATTCCAATTCGGAGCCACAAAAAGACACCAAGTCAGACGATGCTGTTTCAAGGACACCCACACCTACTCCATTACCACCGATATCATACCACAAAACGGTCTTGCCTCACCCAAACCTCCGTTACAATTTCATGACTCACCATTTTGAGACGCGTTTATTTACAGCAAATGAAAACAATGTCGAATCGGTAATCCATTTCTTTTGTTTTGTCAATGATTCTCGCGACGACTCAGGGGTGTACACCATTATCCATACGTTGCCGATCTTGCCAGGTTTCAGTCATTTGTTGAGATATCTTGCATTTTACCTAGGAGAGATATTTGACAATAAGTTCGAAGGAGAGTTTGATAAAAGTTTGATAGTCGAAAGGGTTCTCGCATTATTGTACAGCATTGAGCACCATTTTGAAGGATTTCTATTGAAATCAGATACGGCTCCACATATCCTAAGGATTTTGGAGTTGTTATCGGCTCAAACTGTACACTCGGACAGGGTTTTCAGATTCAAACAGGACATGTTGGGAAAGCAACAGCTACTCATTCAGTTGGTCAGTAATGACAGTCTACCAGGAAACATACAGCCGTTCAAAGATTTAGACTCACAAACGTTTATGAAGGATATCAAGTTGACCGATTTTGCACAAGTTATTAGCGAGATTGATTTGAAATATTTCTCAAGCTGGAATTCAAACCTCGACAAGTCGTTACTTTTGTACTCTGCAATTAATCAGACAGACCCAACCAAGGACTCATTCTACAAGAAGAATCCGTTGATATTCAACAACAATTACCACATCCATTACCTTTCACGATTGTTGATCAATCATATATTTATTGAAAACGGCACTGCGTCTAGGACAATGGCGGTCATGGAGACTAAAGCCCGTATACTTGAGAAGTGGATAGACTTGGGTTGCTTGTTGGATAAATCAGGTAACATGTCTTCATGGTTGGGGATCTCATCCATCATTTTGTCGCAACCCGTGTTGCGATTGACTAAAATCTGGTCACTTGTATCACCCGACTACATCAAGTTATTGAAGCATGATTGGTCCCCGGTGTTGTTTGAGTTGGACAGAAGATATTTAGTCAATGACACTAAAATGACCCGGCCACCAAGTATCGACAATGTAAAGACTCCCAACGTGTCCGCAAATGAAGATCGTGAGTTTAATTCAAAGAATTCATATCACATAATGGCACCACGAGGATTGGGAAAGATATATCCAAAGGAAAAAGTGATTCCGTATTTTGGCGACTTGGTGATCAACAATGATGGCGACTGTGCAGATGTTGACGTGTATGAGATGGAGTCGATTTGGAAGAAAATAAATTATTCATTTGATCGATGGAATGAGTATTTGTCTAATCTCTCCAATTTCAATGAGATTATCAACTACAATGAAGATGTATTGAGAAGGTATGATACGATGGGATTTATCTTTTCTAATGAAAGCTTGAATCAGGTATTGTATCTAGGAGCAAATAATAACAACCCAAGTGACAATGAGAAGTTGTCTATTCCGGAAAGGAAATTGACCGCTGTGGAAGATGTCCAACGGAATGATTTGAGAAACAAGTTGTTGCGATTGATTGAGTTAAACTGCGATTCCATGAATTTGGAAAAAGTCATGTCATTGTCAATACAATTGGAGCCCGATTTGCCTGAAGCTTACTTGAGCAATCCTTTATTGGAGAAATCGACCTTGTCCACGACACATAATTTGTTAGGCTTGAAAACCGGCAAAAACGCCTCTGGTGTCTCGTTAAATTCCGTGGACTCTTTACATACAGCTGATACGTCTCCCGACCAATCTCCCACAGCAAGAATACCCACATTCAACAACAACTATTTTCGTTTGATTTTGCCCAAATATGAGGAGCTAATGTCGGTTGAGGACAAACACATTCCGCTTGATCCCAGCGTGAACAAGCACAGTGTTGTTGTTGATGATGAGTTGACGTTTCGAGTGGATGACTTTGTCGATGATATGGCAGACCAAACCAGTACTGGTGGACTCAATTCCGTAGTTGAGGATTATGTCGCAGGAGCTGATGACGAAGATGATATTCCCGGCTTGGGCATTGATGTGGATGACATTCTCAATTCGGAAAAGTTTAATAATCTTACCATGTCTCCTAAACCAAACAATCCTTACAAGCATAGACTGTTGTCGAGAAGTGGGAGTGGATTAGATAATCGCAGCTCAGTGATGTCCGAGGGAACAAGCATTAGAAGAATGTACAAGTTTATCCCCAAGTATGCAACTGTGGACAAGCTTATAGATTTGTTGTTATTGGAGGGCCACTATTTTCGCCATGATATTCACATGGACTTGACCGAGTATCGATTTGTGTTTTTATTGAATTACAATTCATTTATAACGACAAAGGAGTTGTTAGATAAACTTGCTCATCGTTTCGTCAATTCTGGAAATGCTGTTTTATCAGTCATGAAGAAGAATTATTTGATGAAAAAGAATCATGGGAAAAGATCAGAAGAGACCGCCGCACTGCACTCTGATTTGCATATTGAATTCCCCAATTGGGACTTAGATCCAGAACTCGACCTTAATGAGTTAGGTGAAGTTGATTACGAGCTATTGTTGAAGATTCAAATCAACATTCTCAAAGTGTTGATTGTTTTGATCAACAATTTTTATTCCAATTTTTCATTAAACTTGGCTAACAAAAGCATTCTCATCAAGTTGTTGAAGTTGTTCAGTAACGAAATACTACAGTGGTATAACTCGAACAAAATAGACGCATCATTAGAAAGGTCATTTGAGAGCTTGGTGACGTATTACAAAAAGTTGAAAAAGATTTTCGTTAAAAAGACTTATCGACCAATTGAAATTACCAAGTTTAACAATTACTTGATCCACGAATTCCGTTTCAACAACTCCTTGCGTGAGGTGCCAGTGAATCGGAATTTACCCAGTCATAAAAACATTCACAAGATCGAGAAGTTTCTCGGCAAATTTAACAAGTTATTAACTGTATTTTACAGAGGCATTAGAGCCGAGGATTGGATCAAGGTTTTCAAGATTTTGGAAAATTCATTTGAATTGAATGCATTGTTTGATTTCAACTTGCAAAAACCAAATGTACCTGAAGATCAAATGATTGTATCAAATGTGTTTAATTTTTTCGAAACTTTGGTATCACCTAATGAACGACAATTGATTTTGAAGAAATTCCCGCTTGTGTTTCGCAAATTGTTTAAGTTGTATTTCCGATTCAAGACGTACTTGTTGGTGCAATTGACTGACGGGAACATCACCAATGAAGAGAGGCTTGACCGAATGAAGACATTGTTGATAATGGCAAAAGTATCCAAGTTGAAAATGGGCGATAATCAATTTGTATTTGAAGGAGTGGGGCACGTACCTTCATGCATTGAAACTGCTATTGTGAATGTGATTTATTCACCTGAAAGTAGAGCATATGCAAGTTTATGGATTAGAGCATCAACAGTGCTCGACCACAAGCCTAATGAGTTCAATAGTATTGACGAGTTGGTTCCGTCAAACGTTGGTATAGATGATTTACAATCCACCGAGCCATTGTTGCCGTGTTTTGGATGGGTTATTGAAAACTTGATCAGTATCAATAAGAGCCCCTCATTCCACAACAATCTTGTCAATTTCAACAAGAGGTATTTGATTTTCAAATTGATTAAGGAGTTGGGAGTTGAAGATGTTGAAGGTAGTGGCGCTGCCGTCACCGACCTGTCGGAGTTCTACACAAATGAGTCACGCGAGTTTGATTTCTTGTTGAAGTTGGATGAATCATTGGTTGTGAAAAGGGCGACTGAAGCTATGCATGAACGCGATGGATCAACTTTCTTGAAGCATGTGCTTGCTGATCAACATCAAATCTTGGTTATTGACAATCACAAGAAGAACCAACGTGATGCAAAAAGAGGCAGTGGTGGCGCCAATGTTCAATTACCTACAGCCCCTAGCGACATGCATACAATAACTCGAAGGACATCAAATACATCTTTGAGAAGACAATCCTTGACGTATAAAGCCAGCCCTAGTTCGAGGTTTAAACTTAGTGGCATCTTTTCCAAGACAAAGTCATTTTCACTACTGGGAGGAGGAGGAGGAGGTGGTGGTGGTGGAGGTGGGGTAGGAAGCAGTGGCAGCCCTGATCCGGGTGCAAGCTCCAATCCCAACTCGTCCTCCTTCGCCTCGACTGAGAAATCAGTTAGTGTGAATGAATTGCCAGACCCTTATTCTCACAGTGAAGGTAAGCAGAAACCATCTATTGTCATTTCATTAAAGAGTCGCAAAATATTTCCTGTTTATTTGTTGCCGTATGGGCTCAAGATTGATTCTGATGCGGGTGATGGAGGAGAATACTTTTTACAAGCTGCTAATGAAGATGACTTGAATGACTGGTTAGTCAAGCTAAATTACGCCAATCGTCATTGGTTTTACTCGCGGATATTGAATTTGAAAGTTACTAATAATCGAAACTTGGTATTTGGTATTCCATTGGGGTTTGTCACAGCACGTGAACAATCGCAAGTTCCACGCTTTTTGCAGTTAATTTTCAATGAGATTGAAAAGTTTGGTATCAAGGATGTTGGAGTTTATCGTATAAGTTCGTCGATTTCCGACTTGAATAACTTGAAGCTGAGTATTGATCGCTCAGGTACTATTGTTCCCGAGGCTAATGATGTGCACGTGTTGACTGGGGTTGTCAAGTCGTATTTGCGTGAGTTGCCGGATGCATTGTTGACTGATGGAGTTATTACTAGGTTTTTCCAGATTCATAAAGAGAGAAGGAGTATGAATGAGAAGCAAACTGGGAAAAGTGACGCCAAAGAGAAGATCAACGGAGATGAACCTGAAATAGAGGGTGTTGAAGAGGATGGCGTGTATGCAAATGACCAGGACCAGGACTTGGCGGAGTTGATAAAGTACAAATCGACATTGTATCAACTTCTTCCTCCAGCCAATTTATTCACTTTGAAAGCATTGATTTGTCATTTGAACAAGGTGAACCAATTTAGTGAATTTAACAAGATGACAAGCTCAAATATTGCCACTGTTATTGGCCCCGCATTGACTGAAGCGTCCAACTTGGCATTGTTGGTTAATAATTTTGGATTTATCAATTTGGTGTTGGAGAAGTTGATTGTTGAGTATGAGGTGATTTTTGAGAATCGGTTGACAAAGTATCATGGTGAACAGAAAGGTGGTGATGAAGGAACGACAGCAGGAGCGAGTAAGGATTCTGAGCGTGAGGTGAGCGGTGGTGGTGGTGGTAGTGGTGGTGATTCTGATGCAAATTCAGTTGAGCAAGAACCATCGACTATTCCGGGTGCTGTTGCTGCCACTGCACTTCTGGCTATCTCGAGAGAAGAGAGAAAAGATGACATTTACAAAGAGCAAGATAGAGTCATTAGAGTTCGAAGGAGTGTTGAATATGGACAATCTGATTGACATGATTAGTTTTATTTTGTATTTATTTTACAGTATACTTCGTATTATGATGTATAAACTAGGCATAACTGAGAAACATGTAACGACAGGTGACAAGGTGACACCTCTTTTCACGATTACGCTGTCTTTACCTTGTTATCCATCTTGACAATGTTTTTAAATCCATTGACTAGAATAATGATAGGAATAATCAAGTATGGCAAGTAAATTGCACACAATTTGAGCACCTGATCCTTACACAACCCGAATTGCCATCTCCCATCAATTGCAATATGTATCATGCATACGAAAGTGGTGAAACTTGCATTGAAGCCATAAATGACTGACCATAGGTGATATTGCACATCCAATTGTTTTTGTAGATGTTTTTTGACAAAGTAGAAGAACAAAGGGAGTTGGAATGCACATTCGACGGCGATGAACGTTTTGAACCATGTTTGCGGATGTGTTAGGAGTATGTCGTTGTTTTGCGACGTGTGGACTTGGACCAAGGTTGATGTTAATGATGTGTGGTATTTGGTGGGGATGATTACTGATGCGTCGATTAGGAGTGTGATGGGGATATGGACGAGGTAGTAGTAGAAAAGGAATGTGTTTAGCATGGTTGTGGTGTGGTGTGGTGTGGTGTGGCGTGTGAAGGTAGTTGGGGATTGAAGTGGAAGATGTTGAAGATCTTTGTTTTGATTTGGTTTGTGACGCGATGGTGGTGATTCTCATTTTTATCAATTTTTCTGACACGTTTTGAAAGAGTGTATTGGTCACCGGTAGAGGTTGACAGGACCGCTATATGGAATGTTACGTATTGCTAGACAAGTCAGAATTAAATCACCGTTAGTTAGCAATTTACAGTTTCGATATATTACCCAAATGTCATCATCATCATCATCATCATCATCATTACACACTGCTCTGCCATCAATACCCCAACTGGAAGACAAATCAGTACCCATAAACTCAACCCCTAAAGCTAATGTTGAACAACAACAACAACAACAAGAAGAAGAAGAAGAAGCGGTAATGCCAACAACGCCATCTTCTGCAACTCTGCCAAAGCTCTCCCTATTTCAGTCTTTTTTGGCATCAACTCCACCATTACCCAAACGGCCACTAATCTGGATCGATTGTGAAATGACAGGGCTTGACGTATTGGGGAGCGACGTTATCATCGAGGTCTGTTGTATAATAACCGATGAGCAATTGAATATTGTTGGTGAGCAGGAATTTGAAACTACAGTATATTGTCCCAAACTGCAATTGGATGCCATGGATGAATGGTGTACTACAACCCACACAAATTCAGGATTGATTGCAAAAGTGCTAGCTCATCGCGAGTCCACTAGTGACAAGGTTGAAACTGATTTGTTAAATTACATACAACGGTATGTGACAAAGCCTCGCGTTGGAGTACTTGCCGGCAATTCAATCCATATGGATAAATTTTTCATGATGAAGCAGTTCCCCAAAGTAATTGAGTATTTGCATTATCGTGTAGTTGATGTGTCTACAATTATGGAATTTGGCCAACGTCATGCGCCAGAGTTGATGAGTTACAGTCCCGGTAAAAAGGGAGCACACACAGCCAAAGCAGATATTTTGGAAAGTATTGAACAATTGAAGTGGTATAGGAAGTATTATTTCAAGCTGGATGAACAGATTCAAGATACCATTAAGGAATTTCAAGCTAATGGTGTTCCTAAAAGGGATTCTCTTTAAAAGGGGATGAGTTATCTTTAGTATGGTGTGTATGTTAAGAAGAATATTTTGTTTACTTACATGTGGCTGTGTGAGTACGTAAATGGAGCATTGGTTTTGTTGATTTGTTTTGATGTAGTTTCTAAAGATAGATAGAGCAAGTTGTGTGTTGTGTGTGTGTGTGTGTGTGTATGTGTAATTAAAATACCAGTAGAGCACGACTTTAGTGCGGTTGTGAAGAAAACCATCTACAAGCAGGTTAAGCTGTAGTTGTGATGCTTAGTGCAGAGAAAGGGGCTGTACCTTTTGCTTGGAGGGGGAGGAGGAGCGTTGGTTGAATTGGTATAGAGTTGTTTCAGCCTTTCAATTATAATCAGTATATGTTTTATTCGGCTTATTTCGGGATTTAGCATTATTATTGTATAAAAGCAAAAGAACAAACGAACAATTGGGGAGAAGAAGAAGAAGAAAATACACTCAAAGTAAGTAGAAACTGTACAGGGCTTTCCTCTGTGCTCACTTACTCATCCTCGGAACCTAATGCAATCTTCTTTTTTTTCTAAATATTTAAGAAAGAAACTGCCCAATGGTTGAAACACGGCGATAATATTCTTACTAAACAGTTTTCCCTTTTATTTTGTTTTTTTTATTTTTTTTTTAACTCGGAGACGGGGCTCGCGTAAACATTTCACGGAACCGAGAACTCATCGAATGCCCGAATAGAAATATTGTAGTGGTCACTCTACCTACCTGACTAATTAAGTAGTAGACGGGTTAGAAGAAAACGAGGCTGGTGTGTGTTGGTGTTTGATTCTTGCTATCATCCGCAATAGGTAAGTGGACTTCTTCAAATAAGCTATAGAAATACTGAATTCGGAGGCACAATACAATACATGCCAATTACAAAGACGGCACACGACAAAGATTACAATAGAGCCAGCAACATTCTACATTTGAAAAAAAAAAAAGTGGTTGGTGTTGGAATGTTGTGGACACATTGATCTACAAATACACTACAGACAGTAGCTAGTCTTTGTAAATGTGAGCTAAAGAACTGAATGTTAAAAAAAGTATCATCATCATCATCATCAAATTAGTAATAAAACATTGATTGTCGCTCCCGTATAAAATTTTTATTTCCGAAGATTTCTATTTTTTTTTATCATCATCTTCTTTTCTTTGGGCATTGGCTTCTCGGGTTAACTCCGTAAGTATCTACCTCCGAAGTATTGTGCAAAACACTTGTACAAATATATTTGCATCATCATCTAAATACATGTATATATATATATATAACAATCATCATCAAAGGGTCACTGGTTCATCAAAAACAGGTGATTTATTACCAATACAGATACAAAACAAATATGAAGTCATTATTCAAACCAAAGACTATCACTACTACTGCCGAGAACAACTCCCTATATCCCACAACCTCATCCAGTTCATCGGCATCTGTTATAGTACATCCAACATCCACATCAAACCAGTATCAGCACTGTTTTATCAAAAATGGACAGCTAAAGAGAAGTGGAAGTGGTAACAGTAGCTATTACAGCAATGGCAAGAACAACAACAGCAGTGAGAAACAACTGAGTAGACCCAGTATACCTACTCGTACATCCTCATTTTTAACTAAATTGAAATCCACAGCCAAGAGAGTCAGATCTAATGATAGTGGGACAACTGCTACAACAATAACGTCAAACAGCTCGAGGTGCAGCAAGAGTCGCAGTCAGAAGTCACTCGTCGTTAGTGATCAAAGTCTACAAGGTGCAACTTTTCTACCACAACAGCCGCTTCAGTATGAACAGCAACAACAACAACAACAACAACAACAACAATTAGCTGCGGAGACGCAACCCACAGCTGCAACTGAGGCTACTTTTGATGTAGACGAGACTTCATCTACCGTATCATCGGCCCCATCTTCTATATTATCAGACATTGCACAAAGCTCATTCGATGCATTCGCCACATCATCAAATCAAGCACACCACAAACCATACCAAGCAACTAACCAATATGAATTTAATGATTATGATGATGAGATGGAAAGCGTGATATCATTTGACTCGATGTTGGGCTCAAACGAGATTGAATTGGAAGATGAAGATGTCACTTACTATACCCCCTTGAATTATAACTACATGTATAAAGACAACAATAAGAATGGAGATGATAGTGGTCAGTTTGACTACAACTTTGATTACAGCTATGGAGAGATGGACCAAGACGGTGATCATGAAGAAGTTCTTCTTCTTCTTCTTCTCATACACGTTCTGAGCAAACAATTACTTGCGCTTAAGGAAAGAAGAGAACTTCGGTTGGAGTTGTTGAAGAACTTTTCTTGAGAACTGAACCTAATGAGGGTTTCTGGGGGGTGGCATATAGGTGGGATTAATCTTTTAGTTTTTGTATATAGTAGTTTAATACGAATATCTTTTGGTGTTTTTAGGAAATACTTTAGTCTATTAATATGTCACTCTGACAAAAGAGTAACTCATTTGCGATGTGGAATGCTGCACAGGCAGAGTACATACTACGGTGTAGAGTGTGTTGCCAGTACTAAATACATTCAAGCAGAAGCAGCTTAAACGATTTTCCGCAATAAATGTATGTGTCTTTCTTTTTCCCCACAAAGTTTGTATAAGTCATAAATAACCCACACAACACAAAAACCGTACACATACATTTGAATGGGGAACTCCGAAGTGGGTAAGAGCTCAATACAGAGTTCACTAAACTGTCTAAATACAAACACACACACACACACACACACACCCTCACACACTCTCTTTTTCTGTCTCCCCTCACTCCGAGCCCAAAAAAAAAGACTACTGATTAAATTGCACCAGGCGCAAACTTCGTCTGTTAGAATGGCCCAGAAAATAATGTCTGTCAGAGACATAAATTATTTATCCGCAACAAAGACGGAGAAATTTTGAGCACTACAGAAGACAGAACGAGTTGTGTGCCCCATTGGTGGCTGCTCACTCCGGGCTGGTGTATTGAGAAGTTGCAAAGGATCCCATCGTATGGTGATTGTAGAGGTACTCTATTCATACCCATGGATATGAAGAAGAGAAACAATAAAATTTCTCTGTCGTAAAATTTAGAAAGAAAAAAGAAAAAATAAAAAAAAAAAAGAAACTCCGTTTCGTAAAATCTTCTCTTATCAACACATTTATTGTTTTTCCTTTCTTTGTTTAGCCTGTCTCTATGTTCCAACTTCTCCACTTTTGTGAGTGATGGAGCCGTACAAGCATCTCCTTAAAGGTAAAAAAAAAAAGAGCGAGGGATATAAAAGTGTGGTGCGTACAAACGTTGAAGTGTTGTGTAGGAAACATAGTCAGCAATCAGAATCTGGTTCATTTTTTGCTTGCAATTGATCTGACGGTGAGAAGCTTTGATGCGAGGGGCCCTAGCAGATGATTGACTCGAGTTTTCGTTCTGAGAATTACCGCACGGCTAGGAAGAAGGTGAAAAAAAGAACTTTTGTTGAATTTCCGGTTATGAGATACTCCTCGTTTGTTTCAATGACTTTGTAAGTGGGTGCATCTTTTCTTTTGTGTCCAAGTTTTCGACTCGTAATTTGCAATTTAGCAATCATTACGTCTAAATAACCCCAACTTCCCTGCACCCACGATGAAACCTAATTTTTTTTGGGGAGGTTGCGTCTATCTTTGGTTATGGGGTACATACGCCCCGCCTCTCTTTCCAACAAGACGTGGGTGGGTAAAAATTTACTGCACAAATTGGACGAACTTTTTGGGTACTCCCATAGATTGGGACAAAGTAGAATGTGGGGAAGGGTTGGGAAGTGGGTTGGTCGATAAGTTATTTATCGAAATGTTATAAATAAGACAACTACAGGGGCCACAACATTTACAACAAACACGTAACATGCTGTTCCAATACAAATCTAAACCATGTCGTCAACATCCTCAATAGATAGCAATAAACCAGCAACGTACCACGTCGAACAAACCGAAGTACACCACTATCAAACCAACCAGACCACTCAATCATCCATATCGAGAATCCACACACATGGCGAAGGCAACGAATTAGTCACCATTGGAGGCCACACCTACTACCGCCACGAGTTGATGTCGGCATTTGGCGGATCCTTAAACCCAGGAGCTGCACCGTTCCCCAAATTCAACATCAACCCCGCTCCAGTTGGATTATTTGCCTTTGGAGTAGGATGTCTCCTCATGGGGCTATACAATGCACGCGTCATGGGTATCACCATCCCGGAAGTGGCCGTTTCCATAGCTTGCTTCTACGGGGGGCTTTGTACGACGTTAGCCGGCTTGCTTGAGTTCTTCACCGGCAACACATTTGCATTCACATTGTTGCTCTCGTATGGAGGTTATTGGTTCAGTTATGCTGCGATATTCATCCCGCAATTTGGTATTGCTGCTGCGTATGCTGAAGATCCGGTTCAATTCCAGAATGCCGTGGGATTGTACTTGATAGCATGGACAATCTGGACATATATCGTCGTCCTGCTTCTTTTGAAATCGACATTGGGGTTTGTTCTCATGTTTGTGTTTTTGGGATTGACGTATTTGGTCATGGCGGTTTCGTTATTTACTGAGAATTTGACGGTTGCAAGAGCCGGTGGAATCATTGGGATTATAACGTCGGTTATTGCATTCTATAATGCGTTTGCCGGTGTTGCTACTCCATTCAACTCGTATTTCGTTCCAAAGGTTGTTATGTTGCCCGAGGTAAGTTTTGGAAAGGGTAAGGAGTAGGCTTTGTACTAAAGTGGCACTGGTTATCGTCGTTGGGGGTTTTTTTTTTGTTTTATTTAATTATAATTCTTGATAAGTAGTATACTTGTAATTTACGTTGTTCGATGTTTGAGCTTCGTGCTAGTACTGGAAACTCTTTCATTAAAATTCCCACGCTTCTGATGGAGACGTCTTTGTTGGATAAATTTCGATGTGAAACTACGTAACAGTGGTCACATCTTTTGCCCACCTTGCTGGACAACTGATCTACATTCAATCGCATTTGAATCTATAAAGTTCATCTCTTGTATTACTCTATTCATTTAGGTACCAAAGGTTGCCAATCCGACATGGTTCTCATAGCACGACTCACGGGAGGAGGAGGAGGAGGAGGAGGTAATGGTGGTGACTGTCCAGTTGAATTTCCAGAAACCGTCCTTTCCTCTCCCCCATTAGCCAGATCCTCATCACTATCATTATTCTCGGTGGTTCTCAATTTCGACGAATGCAAAGAGGACGGCTTATTGGGAATCATTGGCTTTTTCAACTCACCATGGTGCAGCGACTTGACTGGCTTGTTGTTGTCTAATTGAGTTGGTGTAGAGACGGGTGAGTTTGAAATTGATGGCGAGTTCAGATTGGATCTGCTGGGGATCAATGGAGATGATGAGAATCCAATCGGGACTTTCATGGGTTTGGGTGATGTCTGAACACTGGACTGTGACTCTGCTGCGTGCTGTTGATTTCCATTGGATGGTAGTGGTGATTGCAATGGGGGTAATTTGCGTGGTAACTGCTGCTGCGTTGATGAACTAGTTTGCTTTATCAGTGATGAAATGGATGTTGCCGTTGTTTTTCTGGTAGCTGGTGGTGGAGGCACTCTTCTAGGCGCGGTCGAGTTTGGATTTGGTCGTGCAGGTAAGCTAGGTGCGTTTGGATCAAAATCATCCAACAAGTTCAACTCTGTCAACGCCTCATTGACAAAACTCTCATTCTTTGATGACACTGACCTTGTCGATGGAGTTGGTGACAACGTGTTTAATGATACCAAATCATACGAGTTTCCATGCTCTCTTCGATACTCTTTGTAAAAATTCTTTGCCATTGTTGATTTCTTGATCTTGTCAATAAACTCCACTTTGACTTCAAATGTGGAGTACACTGGCTTATGATCACTCAAGTAAACATCCATGACTGAATTGTAATTCATCTGTTTCAAATCATTACGTTTCTTCTTCACACTGAGATACAAAATCCGATCAGTCCATGAGGGGACACGTTGTTTCTCCGACAGATCATAGTTTGATGTCCCCTTGTCGAATTTATAAGTGGGGTAAAATTTAACTGCACCTTCATTGAATGTCAGAAACGCTCCCTTATCTCTCATTTCCAATTTCAATTGATCTTGTCTAGCAAGTTCGTCAAATGCCCCATGTTCAATCAAGTTTCGACATTGTCCATTGGGCAAGTCGATACGATAATTCAAATCACCAAACCAAATCACGTGGTCATGATCTTGAATTGAATAGTTTCTCGTAAACACCAAACCTTTCATGATGGTGGTGTAGTCATTGAATCGTTCAGTGATGGCGGTGGTTCCAGCAGCTAAATGCGATGTAAGTAACGCAAATGATGTAGCTCCGTACTCAAAGCGAACCGCACATGCTCCTTTGTTTGCGGCAATGCCACCTAACCCAGTCTTTTTCGATGATCCAGACACACGAGTCACATGCCCGATTGACGATTTCTTGACAAACAAAAATAATGACATAGATGCAATCGATTCAGTTCGCAACAAGACATACTGCTCGTGTTGGGAGTTTAGTTGTTGGTTCAATATGGCTGCCCATTTCTGCGGTTTGGTGACATCACCAGCAAGAAAAGAGCCCGCATTTAGTTCAATCAACTCTTGGAATCCAATGGCGTAGATATCAGGCACCTCTTCATTCTCTGGTGGGAACAACCAAGGCGTCAAATCAATATTTGCCAGCGGTTCCAAGGCATTGACATTGTATGTACCAGTAAAGATTTTGATATTTGCATCGGTGGTAAAGATTTTCGATTGTTGTTCCAATTGCGTTGTAACATACTCGCTCGCTGGGTCGTAAATCTTGACTTTTTTGGATTGCGGGCCACCAACACCAAGTAGCAAATCAATCGTTGACTGTTTCTTACCATCAACAAATGTATTTTGGTACATTCTTGAAACGGACTTGGTCACATCTGACAAGGCACCCGCAAGATTCATTTTCCCGGATCTTGTAAACGAAGACTTTAAAGCATTGGTTCCAGTGTAAATTTGCGATATAGCATCACCATGATCGGCCCATAGTTCATTGTGCTTGATGAGGAAATTTTCAATCATGGCGTGATCTCTTGCCTCGTTTCCGTGAGATGTTGTTTGCTGTTTGAGTATGTTTTCAAAAACTGTTCTGGAAATAACTTGTTCAATCAAGTTGGTCCTATCAAGACAATCCAAGCAATTGATCCTAAACACGCCATCCTGCCTAGTGATGACCAGATCGTGCTCCAAGTCGTACGAAAAATAACCAAATTCACGCATGGAGTCATACAATTTAGGGAGAATCCTAGTTGCACCGGCAAACCCACCTGCATTTTTTGTTTCCGCATGGAAATCAAATGCTGTGTATTCAATCTCCTCTCTACGGTCGCAGTTTTTGTACAATTGTTTGTACCTGTTTGATAATTGCACTTCTGAAGATTTTGTCTTTGATAGCAAGTCAACAATGTGACATACACCATAGTTTTCCCCAATGTCTGCAAAATGTTTATTAAACATTGGTTGCGTTGCCTCTAAGGATCTGGTGAGGGTAATCTTTGGATTGATTAAGGACGAGTCCTGCTCCCAAAACGTCGGTACTGATCCTCTGATTTGCGTATAGGTGAATATGGATTTTCTTGAAGGGTTATTGTAAATAAATTCGGTCTCAACAAAGTTTGCCACGTTTCCATCATCATCTATACCTCTAGTGTTGTATCTAGTCCCTGCTCTTCGACAGGATTGCTTTGATATGATTGTTATTGAGTCTAAACGACCCATTGCAACTGTTTTGGCAAACCCTCGAATGACAGTAGTAAGAAACCTATTTTCATCCAATACGGTTCTATTGTGACTGTCCAAGTTAGATCTAAACTGTATCATTTCGTCCATCAAGAACGAATTCCACATGTACTGTGGACTGTAATGGTTCAACTCGTCAAGAGTATCATTGACGCCTCTGGTTTGCAAAGTGGATGTTAGATCGAAATCATTTGAGTAGTAAAACGATCCATTCGAAAGCAACTTTCTAAACTCAAAACAAGGATGTTGGACGCGATTATACCTTGCATCATCATCGTCATCATTGGTAACCACGGGGTAACCTTGTGAGTCCAACTCAACAAAGTCCCACTCACTATTGTTTAAAGACACAAAGTCCACCGAGTATATCTTATCCACCGTTTCCTTCTTAATAGGATTAGCCACATTGGTCAAGGCCCCCGTGATCACGGAAAGGAAAATTTGATTGTCGACATAAATTAACCCTAAACATCCATACACTTCTCTTCGGAGCAATGTGCGAAATCCAGCTTCCGGGGTGATATTACCGTTCGGTACTAGCTCCAAGTTGACTGTTGGCTTGGGAGCGTTTGTTTGTTTAGTCGTGGTTCTAAATGTCAAACTGCATGTATCGGAATACAAAACCAAGGTTCTCGGGTTTGATTTGTATAGGAGTTTCATGGTAGTGTATTTTTTTATGCTTGGGGGGGTCTATATATGGTTTAATGCGAGGTTGGAAACCAAATACAAACCCACTTTCTCGCCCAAGGGATCAGTCCCACCCCCACAACACAACACAACACAACCCTCGCGTGAGTTTTTAATGAGTTGTTGAATCCGGAACCAGATCAAAAATTTTTCCACGAGTTGATTTGCTGTGAGGCCGAGGATTGGGCTACGTTATCATTGACAATAAAAAGGAGTGCAAATATACCTGTGACCACCTCCCCTTTCAACCACACCACTTACCTATGACTTTCAAAACAACTTTAAACAAGGAACTTGAGAAGTATCACTTAATTCTTGGATCAACTTCTCCGAGGAGGAGGCAAATACTTGCGGAAAATTTCGGAATCACTAATTTTGCAACCATAGCATCCAACTTTCCAGAAGATTTGGCAAAAAGCAATGTAACTCCATTGGCGTATGTGCTGCTAACAAGTTCTAAAAAGGCAGAAGCGATATACGACACACATCGCAACACACTTGAAGAAAAGACATTGATCCTCACTTGCGATACTATCGTCACTAGTAATGGAAAGATATTTGAAAAGCCAATGACAAAGTCGGAGCAGGCCAAGTTCTTTGAGTATTTTAGAGCACATGGAGATGTTGAGGTCATTTCGGCAATAACTGTGTTCAAAGTTGAGAATGGAAAGGTTTCAGAGTATAGAGATCATGCAATCACCAAGCTATCGTTCAGGACGGATAACGATGACATTGTCAATGCGTATATTGAGAGCGGTGAAGGATTGGAGGTTGCTGGTGGATTCAAGTATCAACAACTAGGCTGTTTATTATTTGATTCGATCTCTGGTGATTACTACAACGTTGTTGGGTTACCTACAAACACCTACACTCTTTTGTGTAAGGCTGTCAAGTAGTTAATGAATGTCGCAGATTATTTCTGTGCCATTTTGCGACACTCCTTTACTCAAACTCATCGCAACAAAGAAAAATTAGAAATCAGAAAAATCAGAAAATCAGCAAGTCATCAAGAGCTGTTTTTATAATCAAGTCATGGCTAAGAAACAATCTACTGCCAAGCAAGCTTCTTCTAAGCAAAACGATATAAAAGCTCCACAAAAGCAAGCTCCTGCTGAGCAAGTAGAGGAGGATTTGCAATTACCTTCGTCTTCGGAAGAGGAAGAGGAAGAGGAAGAGGAAGAGGAGCAAGATGAAGTAGAGGAAGTCTATGGTTTGTCAAGTGATGAAGAAGACGACGAGGAAGATGTGGACGAAGAGATTTCTGAGACAGAAGAGACGATAGGGTCAGTACAACCCAACTCATCAGGCCACAGAGTGAACAAAGTGATATCTAAAACGTCGGCCACTGACCCACATACCAAAGCCAAAGTTAACAAGACTGGTGTCATATACATTGGTAGACTTCCCAAAGAATTTCAAGAACCAGAATTGAAAAAGTACTTTAAACAATTTGGTCCAATTAAGCAGTTGATATTGCCACGTAATAAACTGTCGGGTAAACCAAAGCATTTTGCTTACATTGAATTTGAAAGTGTTGAAGTTGCAAAGATAGCTGCTGAAACAATGAACAATTACTTGTTGTTTGGTCACTTACTCAAGTGTGAATATGTTGAGAATCCTCACAAGGACGTATTCAAGAATGCCGATCGTAAATTCAAGGTTATACCAGTTCACAAAATTGTCAAGGATAAACATGACAAAGCAAAGACCAAGGAGGAATGGGAGATCATAGTACAGAAGTTTGAAGAATCAAAGAGGAAAAAAGTTGAAGAATTGAAGAGTAAAGGTATTGATTATGATTTGAGCGCATTATTGAGTGAAGCGTAGAGCAGAATTATGTTGCATAAGAATGATGGAAATACAGATGCATTTGATGCCACAAGATAGTAATAGTAGTAGTTTGTGCTGTAGATTTTCCTCTTTGGGTAAAACTTTCCCCACCAGGGACGCGCAAATGAAAATGAGGTGGAACAGATTGATTACTGAAGATTAGCTAGATGATAGTGTAGACAGTTATCGGTTGTGGAAAGTGTTGATATATTACGGACTTAAGAACATATACAAAAGTGGTACCAATGAGGGGAAGAGGCAAAGTAGTAGTTATGAGTAGTGGTACATGGAATACTATCTCAAATCTAAATCCAAATGTCTTTGGTAAAACTGTGAATTTTTTTTTTTTTTTTTGTATTTTTTTTTTTCAATTTTGCAAGTGTGTTGTTGATACGCTTGTGAAAAATTAATTATGTGCGTGTGAGTGAAGAAGCACTTTGCAGAATCAGGTCATAACTTTACTATTTGCTGACCAGAGATTTGCACCTGCTTGGTTATGAATCAGAGTAAATAAGAGGAGAACAAATGTCATACTCTACTAATCTACCACGGGTATGCAAATACCACGCTGGTCTCTTTGTTTGTCACAATCGAAAGATTACATCTTGCTTCTTTTTTTTTTTTTTCATTCTGTTTTGGGAAATTAAACGAGAGAGAACCAAGGGAGATATATAAAAAAAAAGAAAACTTTTGAACCGTTTATAACATCAAATCTTTCTTTTCAAAACACACAGTTTCAAACTTTCAATCTGTCATAGATCAAGACAACGCCATATCAGTTGGACTTCTGTACAAATAGATCATAATTTACATTACTACACACTTTTCAAATCAGCAATGTCAAGTACTGAATCAGCCAAAGTTTACGAATTCGATGAGATTTCCAAACACACCACTCATGACGATGTTTGGGTAGTCATCAACGGTAAGGTCTACAACGTTTCCAGCTACATTGATGAACACCCTGGTGGAGAAGAAGTTATCTTGGATGTTGCCGGAACTGATGCCACTGAGGCTTTCGAAGATATTGGACACTCAGATGAAGCTCATGAGATCTTGGCTCGTTTACAAATTGGTATTTTGAAGGGAGGTAAGATTGTCGAACATAAAGCAAGGGAGTCATACGCACAAGAAAGCTCTGGTGTAAATGTACCATTGGTTGCTGTTGTCTTGTTTTTGGCCATTGCTGGTGCATACTACTACAAGACCAACTTTTAAATTTGACTATATAGACTGTCTCTATTAATTTATTATATACAATTTCTTTTCAGCATAGTGAGGTAGAGTGTAGTAGTTAGCTAACGCTCTCTCCCTGCACGTGTTGATATCCTCATTGAATGTACTCCTTTGCGTGTGGACATGAAAATCACCAAATGTCCAATAATACTCAACAAAATTGTGCTTACTCCACTCACTAACAACAACAACAACAACAGAAAAAAAAAAAAAAAAAAAGAGAAATATGGAGAGGAAACTGCAAAAATTTGCAACAACACACTGGAAACCAATAGAATGGCCAATTGGAAATTTGTGGAGGGGACAACGTCTCAGGGATCAAATTGTTAGATGGTAGGTCCAATTGTATGTTATATATTGCTAGTATTTGGCGATGCGGATGGAGAGAACATAACAGGAAAGGTAACTTGTCTATTCTTAGTTGCAATCAGTGCCACACATTGAAACTGATGTTTCTATTAATGGAACATTGTAGATATGTATCCAAGCGTCCCGAGGTTGAGTTAACCATATTCGATAGATCCGAGGCTACATTCACACTTGAGACAAGCAACTAACGTGTTTTGGGCTGGTGCATGTGAACCACTACTATAACGACAAATCCCTCGATAAAGCAGTAGACGTAAAAAAATAAAAAAAACTACATAAATAATTGCAGGAGAGCAGACACGCACCTATGGAGCAAGAATGTTGTTGTTAGAATAATCGTAACTGCTTGTATCTCCTCGTTGATATTGGTAGCGACAGCTTCTCTTAATTCCGCTGCGTCGGTGTTTTATTTTCTTCTACAATTCGCAACCTCCAACGAGTCAGTCGCCAACAACAACAACAACAACTAGTACTTTCTGCAACAAATCGTCTACCACTATGTCCAAAACTTCGCTTTTGAAAAAGATCAACATCAAGTATCCCATCTTACAGTCCCCAATGGCGGGTGTTTCAACCCCGGAGATGGCAGCTGCAGTGAGTAAAGGAGGTGGGTTAGGAGCTCTTCCACTTGCACCATTGGACTTCACTAGTGATGATACTACTTCGTTTGATAAATTGAATAATCTTATTCAAGCCGCAGGTACCAATGTTGTCAATTTGAACTTCTTCTGTCATGAAATTGAACAGACACCAACTCGTATTCAATCGGATAATTGGAGAAAGCTTTACAACGATGTGACCGAAGCAAGATTCAAGCCACTTGTTGAGTCAATGGAATTTACCAATGGCAATGTCTCCTTCAAGGAGGTTGAAAATGACAAAGAGAAGTTAAAGACATTGATTGAGAAATTGAGGTCCATCAATCCGGTAATTATCAGCTTCCACTTCGGTATCCCCTCCAACTCCACCATTGATGAATTGAAAAAGTTTTCATTGGTGTTTGGAACGGCAACTTCATTGCAAGAAGCGCGCCATTTGGCCAATAATGGACTAGATGGCGTGATTCTTCAAGGGATTGAAGCTGGTGGGCACAGGGGGCAATTCATCGACAAGTATCAGCCTCATTCTGATGAAGACTTGTCAACACAAGCACTTTTCCATAAAGTCAAACAAGGTTTGGGTGGTAGCCATGTGTACTTGGTACCTGCAGGTGGCATAACAAGTGCTAGCTTAGTCAAGCATTACATTGATGAGGGAGCTGACGCAGTTCAAGTTGGCACTGCATTCTTGGCAACTCCTGAATCAGCAACATCAAAGTTTTTCAACAAAACACTGGGAGATGAAACGACTGTCATGACTGCGTTGATTTCGGGCAAACCGGCACGAGCTGTGAGGACACCATTCATAGATAGTATTGTTGAGAAGAATCAATTTGCATTGCTGGATTTACCCCCCTATGGGTATGCGTATGATGGATATAAGAAGTTGAAAGGAGAGCTTAGTGCTGAGGGCCATGATATCGGATTCTATCTAGCGGGGCAAAATCATTATCAAATAAGAAAGAACAAGCTGACGCTCGAGATTATGCAGGAGCTCACAAGTGGATTAGAGTGAGCTGGTGCACTGTGTGGTGGTGTAGCTATTCTGTTCCGAGCATTGACCCTGCCTCTACCTATTTGGCAATTTGAATTCCAATGAAGTAGTGGAAACCCAAATTTCATATAAACATTTTTAGGTCTTGCCGATCTCTTTAATTAGCCGCCTTGCTTTTAATTTCGATAAGAGCAAATTACAAGTTAGCAAGAGATAAGCAGCTGACTCAATGATTGAATTTCAATTCGGGCTTTCCGCGGACACGCTGCCTGATTGGGTCAAACTCTGATTGATATGTTACATCTCAAATTCAAAAAAAAAGAAAAAAAAGAAAGAAAACATGACCAAAAGTGTATTTTGTTTTACCTCAATTTTTGCACCAAAGTGCCACCAAATATTTTCTTTGGTGTGGGAATGGACGTGCAGAACCGAGCACCACCTACAACCTGTCTCCTTCTTCAAACCAAGCGCAAACACCGAAGTCGGATAGCACAATATACCCCTCCTCTTGCATAAATGTCTTTCGTAAGGCATTTCTTTTTTTTTTCAATTTGAGCCATTTATAGAAAATTCCCTTACACAAAAGTGCCTTTATTCCTTTTTTTTTGGCATCTTGTTTACAAATGTCCCCAATAGGGTTGAAAAATTTCTCTTTTACGGCACTCAAATTTGACACAGAAGTAGCTGAAGTATACGGAGATATTATCAACTTCCACTTCAATAAGATAAACATTACGGTTTATCAAAAGAGAGAAGAGATGAAAAAATTTTTTTGCCGTATGAAAGTAGTGAATTTATGGAGTATATAAATTGAGTATAGTTTTCCTCCACTTGCTTTGGGATTCAATCATTTTTGGAAACCATCAATTATATCACCATATGAAGTTCTCGAAGTGTGTTTCCCTCGCTTGCCTAGCAGCTTCAGCTGTTGCCACCCCCATTCTCAAACGTGCAATCAATTCAACGGCTCTTGAGGAAGAGGTTCCTGATACCACCAACAACAACATCCATACGGCGTATGGAAAGCCCTTTGCAGTATACCAACCTAAAGCCTTTATTATTTCCATGTTTGAGCTTGAAAGGGACCCATGGTTGAAAGCCATGGATTTTGTTCACAATATTACCATCCCAGGTTTATCGCCTCTGTACCCCACTGTCCATTGTACTACCAACTACTCCATTTGTCAGTTCACTACCGGCGAGGGCGAAATCAATGCTGCTAGTTCTGTTACTGCGTTAACTTTGAACCCATTGTTTGATTTAACAAAGACCTATTTCTTGATTGCTGGTATTGCCGGTGGTGAGCCTGACTATACCACTCTTGGAGGTGTTACATTTGCAAAGTATGCTGTTCAAGTTGGGTTGGAATATCAACTTGCTTACGAAGATTACCATCAGACAAACTCCAACTGGACTTCAGGTTATGTTCCATATGGTGCCGACTCGCCGCTCGAATACCCAGGAAATGTTTACGGAACTGAAGTGTTTGAAGTTAATGAAAATTTGAGAAACAGGGCAGTTGCGTTGGCTTCGAATGCCACTTTGAACAACGGTAACGAATTGAACAAAAAGTTTAGAAAGTTGTACAACCAAACTGCTGCACGTGGTGATGCCAAAGTTGTTAAATGCGATGTCTTGACCAGTGACAACTACTTTACTGGTAATGTATTGAATGACTACTTTGGCAACTTGACTAAATTGTTGACAAATGGTACAGCTACTTATTGCTCCACTGCTCAAGAAGATAACGCTTCATTGGAAGTAATGACCAGGTTGGACAAGTACGGGTTGGTAGATTTCGAAAGGGTCATGGTGATGAGAACCATTTCAGATTTCTCAAGACCACCACCATCAATGACTACATACGAATATTTCTTCAATAGAACTGATGGTGGAATTCAAGCTAGTTTGGATAACTTGGTCATTGCTGGGACCCCCATTTTAAAGGACATTTTAAACAACTGGGACACTGTTTACGAAAAGGGACACAAATATGCTGCCAAGAACTACCAGGGTGATATCTATGGTACCTTGGGTGGTACCCCAGATTTTGGTAAATCTTCGTTTGAGGTTGCGTAAGCTTCTTATACCCCATAGCTAGATACTCGTTGTGTATCCCAAAATAGCAAAAATATACCGTTACTGTAGTTTTACTAATAAAGTTGAGATTCTTTATCATTGGAACCAATTAGGCGAACAAACAGAACAAAAGATAATTCTTCAATTTTGTGACTCAATCTAGCCTCCATTAAATCTTTCACTCTTTATAACCACCAGCTTACATACAGTGACCTCATAAATAATGGCACAACCCAACAGAAGCCACCAGTTTACACATTCAAGTACTAAGAGACGAGAATCTATAGCATATGACGCAGCAGGCAAGGGAAGTCTATATATTCCTTCAGACTTTTTTGGCGCTCCAAGTCGTCAACATGACAATGACAATACTGAGGTAAACGAAAACTCACCCTTGCTTGGCACACCAGAGACACAATCAACTATAGATTATCCAAGGTATTTGAAACCTCGACGTAAACTGAGCTCAGCTGCTAGGGAATTGCTAGAACAAGAGCGTGAACTATTGCAAGACAATAATATCAGTGTTGACGACTGGAATAGCGATGACGAAATTAGAGACCAATTTGAATCAGCTCTTCAAAAACACCAAATAGAAGTCTCTAGCGCTGCTATCGAGTTGAAAACAATAATCCGAACGTCCGCTCCATCTGTGATTACTTTTCTTCTAGAATGCTCACTTTCGACAGTTTCAGTCTTTACTGTCGGTCACATAGGAGCAACAGAGTTAGCAGCAGTCTCTATGGGTGCAATGTTGGCTAACATCACGGGGTACGCTACTATACAGGGCATTTCTACAGCATTGGATACTCTATGCCCGCAAGCATTTGGGGCCAAGAAGTACACCATGGTCGGAGAGTACTTTCAAAAGGGCACGGCGTTGATTGCAGTTGTCATGTTTCCCATTGTGATTATATGGCTATTCTTTGGATATGATTTGATTTGTCTTCTTGTCCCGGATAAGGAGACGGCAAAGTTGGCAGCACAGTACCTCCAGTACGTTTCCGTAGGTATCCCTGCTTACATATTGTTTGAATGCGGAAAGAGGTTTTTGCAAGCGCAAGGGATCTACAACGTTGGAGCATATGTATTGCTTATTGCTGCACCATCAAACTTGATCATGAATTGGTATTTGGTGAAACATATTGGATACATTGGTGCGCCTATCTCTGTTGCCATCAATTACTGGTTTATGACAATTGGACTATTCTTATTGACTGTGCTCTTTGTTAGCGGAGAGGACACACCTAGTCCTAATGTAGGTAACTTTACGACCCCTCCTAAGTTATAGGTCGTTAGGAAGTTTCAATGGGGAGGACTCATAACTTTGGCCATTCCAGGACTCATAATGTTGGAGGCTGAGTTTCTTGCATTTGAGGTTATGACATTATTGGCTTCGTATTTGGGCACTAAAGCTTTAGCTGCACAATCCATTGGTGTAACAATGGCATCACTAACTTATCAAGTGCCATTTGCTATTGGTATTGCGTCGTCTTCTAGAATTGCCAACTTCCTAGGAGCAGGGTTGGCAGAGTCAGCAAAGGTGACGACTAAAGTGTCCATTGCCTTTGGAATGGTGATTTCAATGTTGAACTGTCTTGCATTGTACTGCTTTAGAAGACCAATTGCGAATCTCTTTACCGATGACCAAGAAGTTATTGACATTGTGCTTGGTGTGATGTGGCTTATTGCAGCCATGCAAGTTTCTGACGCCATGAATGCAAACTCCGCTGGGTGTTTAAGGGGCCAAGGACAAACCAAGATTGGAGGAATTGTGAATCTTGTTTCGTACTATGTTGTTGGTCTCCCGTTGTCGATCTACCTCTCATTTTACTCACCATGGAAAGGTTCATTGCATGGTTTGTGGTGGGGAACCACGGTTGCCTTGACAATCAT
This sequence comes from Lodderomyces theae, assembly GCF_024610275.1. Classification (NCBI taxonomy): domain Eukaryota; kingdom Fungi; phylum Ascomycota; class Pichiomycetes; order Serinales; family Debaryomycetaceae; genus Lodderomyces; species Lodderomyces theae. Next base: position 196,602 of record NW_026261364.1, on the reverse strand, counting down.
TGGTGTCGTGCAGAGCTACTATGCTTTAGCTGCCGATTTCAATCATTTGTGTGAAGAGGCCAGGAAAAGAACCTCGAGTGAAGAAGTGTAGATATATTGTGAATACCTGTGAATAGAGATGGAAATTGTTGAACAAGCATACAAACGATTTGTACTTTAGCTCCGCATTAATTTCGCTAGACAGTTGTTTCTTTGTTCACAAAGAAAACACGAACAAAATTTGTAGATCTTGTAATGGCTCTGGTTTGGGACCTGTCGAGACTCACCAATAGCTATGACATCGCCTTGGCGGATTCAAAACTTGATACGGCTGCACCCCTGCATAATCAATGCGCTTTTGCTTATTTGGGAAGAACGGAATTGCCAAAAGAAAAAAAAAAAAGAATAAAAAAGAAAAAGTAAAAGAAATTTCTCAAGACGCATGTATTTTTTTTTTTGTGACAGAAACTCTCCTCATCGTATCCCAGCATCGCTTAAACTTTAAAAGTTAGCACTACTTCTGTCTTTCTTCTTTCAGGATCATCAACAAACTACAACCAGCGCACTCTTTACAACGCACAATGACGCATTCCGAAAGAAGTCACCAGTTCACTCATTCTAGCAGCAAAAGGAGGGCGTCAGTGGTATACGGCTCAGTAGGTAAAGGTGGACTTTACATTCCTTCAGATTTCATCGGGTCCCCATCAGATCGAAATCGTCATCTGCTTCAAAGTGACATTGAAGCGGATGAAAATTCACCATTGATCGATGTCCAAGGGACACAGGCTAATTTGGTGGATAACGTATCCAACCATTTCAAAAACAGACGTAAGCTGAGTGTTGCTAGAGAATTGTTGGATCAAGAACGCGAATTGTTGGAAGAAAGTCATATTCCAGTGGGTGATTTAAAGAGTGATGACGATGTCCGAGATGCTTTTGAAGATGCAGTTGAAAATCACCAGATTGAAGTGACTACTCCTATGCTTGAGCTAAAAACATTGATCAGTTCAGCTATACCATCGGTGGTTACGTTTCTATTGCAGTGCTCACTCTCCACAGTGTCTGTCTTTAGTGTTGGGCATATTGGTGCGACCGAGTTGGCGGCAGTCTCTATGGGTGCCATGACGGCGAATATAACAGGATACGCTACTATACAAGGTATTGCCACTGCATTGGATACTCTATGCCCGCAGGCTTTTGGAGCAAAGAGGTATACCATGGTCGGAGAATATTTGCAAAAGTGTGTGGCATTGATTTCAGTTGTCATGTTACCGGTTCTAATTGCATGGGTGTTTTTTGGATATGATTTGATTTGTCTTCTTGTCCCGGATAAGGAGACGGCAAAGTTGGCAGCACAGTACCTCCAGTACGTTTCCGTAGGTATCCCTGCTTACATATTGTTTGAATGCGGAAAGAGGTTTTTGCAAGCGCAAGGGATCTACAACGTTGGAGCATATGTATTGCTTATTGCTGCACCATCAAACTTGATCATGAATTGGTATTTGGTGAAACATATTGGATACATTGGTGCGCCTATCTCTGTTGCCATCAACTACTGGTTAATGGCAGCTGGGTTGTTTGCGTTTACCATATTTTTCGTCAAGGCAGAGGACGCACCTAGTGGATTACATCCATTGAAATGCTGGGGTGGCCTCAATATCAAACACGCCTTCCAAGGTTGGAAAAGACTCGTCTCGCTAGCCATTCCAGGTCTTGTTATGTTGGAGGCTGAGTTTCTTGCATTTGAAATTTTGACTTTGTTGGCATCCTATATTGATACAAAGTCCTTGGCGGCACAATCAATTGGAACAACAATGGCTTCTTTGACATACCAAGTGCCATTTGCTATTGGTATTGCGTCGTCTTCTAGAATTGCCAACTTCCTAGGAGCAGGGTTGGCAGAGTCAGCAAAGGTGACTACTCGAGTTTCACTTAGCTTTGGATTGATTATATCTGTCTTGAACTTTCTTGCGTTGTACTGCTTTAGAAGACCAATTGCCAACGCCTTCACTAAAGACCAAGAAGTTATTGACATTGTGCTTGGTGTGATGTGGCTTATTGCAGCCATGCAAGTTTCTGACGCCATGAATGCAAACTCCGCTGGGTGTTTAAGGGGCCAAGGACAAACCAAGATTGGAGGAATTGTGAATCTTGTTTCGTACTATGTTGTTGGTCTCCCGTTGTCGATCTACCTCTCATTTTACTCACCATGGAAAGGTTCATTGCATGGTTTGTGGTAGGGAACCACGGTTGCCTTGACAATCATTGGTGTCGTGCAGAGCTACTATGCTTTAGCTGCCGATTTCAACCATTTGTGTGAAGAGGCCAGGAAAAGAACATCAACCCAAGAGGTTTAAAGTAAATTTATAGATTTTTATTCTAAATATACACACTTAGAATGCATCGACCATCAAACCATCCTTTTTGGGGACTTCAGAAGCAGTCAATCTTGGTTTACCAGCTAACAACTCTCTTCTAATTTCTGGACCTATGGCGTGATGGAACCTCTGCCTCACAGTTTCAAGTAAAAAGTCTCTTTGATCATCGGTGATATCGTTCTTGTAACGTTGTGCAAACGAAAGGAACGCCTTGTGCCATACAACAGGTAGTTGTGGAGCTTTTGTATTCTCTGCGCTCTCATCAATTTGCATTTGATCTTGTGCTGCATTTCTAAACCTCATGAAATAAAACACCAACTCGTCCAAAGTCTGGTAGGGAAGGGCGTATTTTTTCTCAATAAGCACTCTGATGAAAACAGTGGTTGCCGGACTGAAATCCCTTTGTAGTAATTGGGTCAATGCAACTGAAGAATGCAAAACTGGAACTGAGACTTTGGTCAATACTGAAGCGGCAATGGTGGCCTCACGAACTGAGCAGTATCCATCAACCAAAGGTAATAAAAATCCTTTAAAGAATGCACCCGGTTTATACAATGATTTTTTCAAAGCCCGGTAGATGTGGTAGTTTAAAGAATGATCATCCGAGTCTTCAATTGATGATCTAAATTTCTCCAAAAGCACTGACTCAACAAACTTTTGTGCTTCATTGGCAGTCAAGTTGGACACAAATAATTTGGTTGCTTCATAAGTAGCATGAGGAGTCCATTTTTCGGGATTCGTTACATACAACACATCTTGCCAGTTTTTTAAACTGGGTAAAATTTTAAACAACTTGGGTAACTTACCATGGGTGTATGTGGACAATATCTGACCAATTTTCTCATAAGCCATGATGACTTTGGGAGGTAGCAATACTGCATCTTGCGGTCTTTCTTGTACTTGGTCTTGCTGTTGCTGTTGTTGTTGTTGCAGTTCTTTTTCTTGTATTTTGGCAAGGATCTTATCCGCCAAGTTTATACTCTGTCCGTTTGAAGATGGGCCATTATTTTGGAAATACTTGTTGAAGAGCTCTGCATCTTTTTCATCAACTTCTATTTCCTCCTCGTCGTAGATGATCTCTTCGTCTTCGTCTTCGTCTTCCTCGAGATCGGAGTATTCCTGATCATCCTCATCGCTGCTGACATCTTGTTCTTTGAACGCTTGAGCAAAGCTTGGCGTTTGCACCTCTTCCTCATCTCTCAACTCATCTTGTTGCTCTTTGGCTAACTGCAAAATCTTTCTTGAACTGACGGCATCCAAATACCCGTCCTCATTCTGTTCCTTCTCATTGGACTTTAACTTTTTATTCTTTGCATGTGCTGACCTAGGTGTTGCTCTCAAATTGCCTCCCTGCGAGGAAATATCCTTCAAAAGAGGATTATGACGTTGCTTGAGCTTGTCGTTGGCAGATATCTTCCCCATCTCTAAGGCAAAGTTGTGCTGTACGTGATTAAAGCGATGACTATGGAAAAGTTTACAAAAAAAAAAAAAATAAAAAAAAAAATAAAACGTCCATCTCATCGTACACATTATACACAGTCGTATGAAATCTTGAGAAACAATGAAGAGTACACCAACTGCTCGCCAAATAGATCGTTGAGATACAAGTACCTGTAGCCCTGTTTTAGGTAGTCCAATTTGGCAACTGATAGGCCCAAGGGGTGAACATCATCCGTTCTTTCTGGACTGGCCACCGAACTCACAACAAACTTTACAAACACCAACTCGAGAGACCCTGTGATCGATCCGCTAAACGTCTCATTCCAAGTAGGATTGAATCCGTTATCCATAATAGCTCGTGTTTTTCCAAACTCCATTGTAGGAGAATCCCAGCTGATCTTTTCAGGACCTATAATCTCCAACGAGACGAATGGATTGATTGCATCATCGCTATCCTTGGGCTTCAGCAACTGATGAGCGCTGATAATGCTTATACTAAACCTGATCGTTTTGGAAGCTGGTTGGAACATTTTGAAAAACTTTGAGCTTTTGATTATAGGTTTTCTCAAGTGTGCTGGTTTCAAAACGTATCCCTTTTTATCAACACCTTCAAACATTGCCTCATTGAGTTGTTGTCCAAGGTCATATGTTTGCCAATTTGTAGCAACCATCTGAACTCCATGTTCCCAATACTTTATGGGATTGAAATTTGATGAGGTTACTCTATACCCTGATGGATAAACACGCACAAAATACTTTCTATTGTGTTTATCCAATGATGTCTTCTTTACCTCATCTTTCATCATCTTGTTGATTGTCTTTTCGCTAAGCGAAAAGCAGTGATTGTATATTTTGGACTCTGGTAAGGAAAAATTTCGAAACTTGATACCTTGAAGATATACTCCCAATTCACTGACCTGGTCAATCACCTTGGGAGCTTTAGGTTTTCTTCTTAGACTGAAAGATTTTCCCGTGGGTGTCACTCCATTATCTTCTGATAGGGACGTTGTTGTTGTTGACGTGGTAAAGCTCCCTTCATCCGTTTCAATCAAATCTTTGAATGGGCTTGTCTTTTTCGCCTTGACCAAAAACTTGTACTTGAACATTTCCGGAGAGGGGATAGTGGAGCTGTCATCAATGGTAGAGGTAACCAAACTGGACCCCAATGTCTTTTTCAAGATCTTGACCACTTGCATTTGACTCACTGGAGAGCAATTTATCTCCAAACTGAGAATCAATGGGTATGGTGAAGTTATAAACGCAAACTTCTGTATTGTCTTGACGACATTGGCAAATCCAATCGGTTTAGTAAATGTCCTTCCATGATTGACAATTGGCTCTGGATCTGCTGAACTTTCATCCTCGGCATTGGGTCCATCCCAAATATCAATTTCAATACATCGGCATCCGCGTTGTAATGCTCTCACATACCCGTCAATAGAAGAATCTCCTGCCACTTGTCTGCCCGTCAAATATGTGTTGTGTGATGAAGAAATGTAATAATCTGTCAACGGGTATGTAAAATAAGTGTCTGTTTCTATGTTGAGGATTGGGTTGGCGAAGCTCGACATAAGATACGAGTTTAGATCTTCTGCCGTCCAATGTTCCCCATTTGTCTTGAATTGATCAAAAAGAGAATTCATTTCATTTGGATTTGGGTTTTCACTCTGTACGCTCAAGTAGAAGCGTTCAAAATCCAATCGACTCATACCTAGGGAAATGTCTGTACAACAGCTCTCCCAGATGGCCAAAATGTCGTCCCTTTTTTTCAACATAGATATGAACTCCTTGAACTGTTCAAAGTCAAGCCCCTTTTCTTTTGCATTCTGTGACCCACTATGTGCTTCAAGTACGCTGTTGAATATGCTTTCCAAATGCGTTTTGTTGATACTTATACCTAATCGTCGGGCATACTTTAGAATGTCATTAAACGCGAGAAACTCCTTCAGGGACTGTTTTTGCAGACTCAAACTGGAAATTTCACGATCCACAATCATCTTCACATGCGATTCATCCAATTCATTCAAGTCTACTAGAAACTCAGTTGCAAGATGATGTCGTAAATTCTTCATTGTGGTGATGGCCAAATCCAATCGTTTAAAATCGTGTTCCGTGTCGGCAATCAAGTGTAACAATTTCAAATTGCCCTTTTTCCGATTGAAATAAACCAATGTAATCCACCTAGCTTCAAACTCCTTGGAAATGCGTAGTTCCTCACGATAGTTGGAGCCTCTTTCGTGCGTATACACAAACTTGATATCGTCAACTGTGAATTCGTGGACTCTTTGAGTTGAGCCATGTATTGACAACCGTTTACTTCCCACTGTAGCTGTACTAGGAGCCAACTTCCAAAGGAAGGAAAAATTCACCAAGTCAATGAATAGTAGAATTCTCTTTTTAGATTTGTGTGATACTTTCAACAAGGGCAAACCTTCTGTTTGAAATATGCTGGGTATTTTCAACTGATCGACTGATTTTGTTATGCTTGAATTGGGTTGGGACGGTAGTGAATCAATATGGTCTATAGCTTCTGGCGGTATTGTTGCAGACAGCACCTTCGTTACCTGATTCGAAACTGACGACATGGAGTTGGATGAACCAACACTGTCACTAGATTTATTGCCGCTTAAGACACGCTTTATCACACTCTTGCCACTGCTACTCTTTGTCATAGACTCACTATCATTGGACCGCAAGTGACTAAAGATACTCGGTAGATCCGACATAACAGGCGAAGATATTCGTCGTAGTAGACTTGGCGACGGATCAGGAGGTGTGCTCATGGCACTCGACCCCTCATCTCCACTATCAATGGATCGTACTTGATGTAACTCGTTGGTTATGTTCATATCGCCTCATCTTCTTGAAAAATAAAAAAAGAAAAAGTCCAAATGCTATTGGAAGTGTAGTCGCTAGTTGAGCTGTGGATTTAGTAGAATGTGGCTGTGGTGATGAGGTGGTGATCCATGCTGGGTCTATTTTTAGGGTTTTGCTAAATCCTGCATATGTTGCATTGGACCGTGTCACGTGAAAAGTTTTTTTGTAACTCATCAACTACGGGGATTGCTGACGTATATAGAACTAAAGGAATGCAACCAACCAAGCTTTTGTCTCTGTGAGTCATCTCTATCCTCGCAGTACTGAAAAGGGGTGTTCAAAATCTGCTGCAAAATAGAAATGAGCATCGATATACTTAATCTAAACAATCTCTACGAACTAGGTCCATAAGCAATGACATGATCCCTAAACTTCTTCTCTTGCCAATTACACCGGTTGAATTTGTGTTGCATAGAATTGAAATACTTTTTATCCACTTTGACTTGAATATTAGCTTTCCCATTAGTGAATTGTCGAGGTATCTGAGTGAAATTTAAGTTGCCGAATCCCAAGTTCAAAGATTTGAGATGTGGCATTTGTTCAATCCAATCACTCAAATAGTCAATCGAGGTGCTCTTGTTGTAGTAATGTAGAGAAAACTCTTCCACGAGCTGCAAGTTGAAAATGCTGGTGACCCATTCAGTAGGAAACTTTTGTGGATATGTCAGAGCATTCTCCAACGTCAAGTATAAGTGTAATGATGTTGGCCTGATCTTGTGGCATTCTCGTGTACACTCCCTTATTTCATTCTTGAGGTTCACATAGTTTTGCACTGTCATGTCTATCTCGACGTGTTTCAAATTGGAAATGAATTCAAACTTGAGGTCATATAGAAGCTCCTCAACTTTGTTCGATTGATGTAGCAAGCTGTTAATTCTGAATGTAGGCTCTGAAGCCAAGCCTGTGCAATCGGTGAATATGACATCGCGTAAATGTTTGGAGCTGCAGCTCTGGATATTAACGCTGGGAAACCACAAGTACTCGTGATGATCAACGTCACCAGTCCAAACTTTCAAGCACCTAACCAAGTCTGGAAAGTCAAATATAACCCTTTCAATAGCCAGTGCGTTAAAAATGATGTACTTTCTCAAGTATTTCGGATCAATATGGTTACCAAAATTGATGTATATCAACTTGCCATATTTCAATTCCAAATCATGTTTAGAGCCACATCGTGCATTTCCAATACCACTTCTTCCCAATAATCTGAAGCACCTCCTTGGATCAATAAAATTTAACCACGGTATGGATATATCCAAAGGTTGCGTCAATATACAATCTTCGAAAGGAAGCACTTGAAGGAGTAGCTCTTTGGGTAGTTTATGAAGTGGAGGTGTAGTGTCTTTCATGGTTGGTTGAACAAGTGAAGACTGTGATCAGTCAGTCATTTTTTTTTTCACTCACAGTGTATATCCATTTCCAGGTTGGTTTATATTCATGCAAGAAGGGTATCGGGTAGGAAGATCCAAAACGGGTGAGACAAATTCAGGATTACGTAAAAGTTAATGTTTGGTTGTTGTTTTTTTTTTTTTGTGCCACTTCCCCCACAGTTTTCAAGAACAAAAACAAAGCAAAGCAAAAAACGTTTCTAGATACAATATATATATATATGCTTCTATATAGGGTACTATTAGTAAGACTATTAGATACAAACTGATGGCAGTTTGGGGCGGGGTGGAGGGACAGTGGATTCAATTTGAGGGGAAGTCTAAAAGTCAGTGCAAGATTTTGCTTCCCCTCACGAGTAATTAACCAAACAACGTAAGAGAAATGTGTAATTAACTCACATGGAGTTGAGGAAGTGGAGTCCGATTAGGGTCCTTCCTTCTCTAACCTGAGGAGTAATGAAAAATGCCTTGGTATCGACGACTGTGGTATCTTCTTCTCAGGAAATGCGCTATGTTTGCACTGACAGAAAAGAACAACTCTTGACAACTGAGCAGCTTCTGGCGCCGACAGGTACCGTGGTGGTTTATATAGATGTCTTCAGCACAGAGCAGAAAACTGGATATGTACCCCTTTCTTGCGAGTGGTCGTCAAGGGGGATTTTGTTAACAATCCCAGTTACCACACGAGCTACCAAATGACTGCAAAATAACGACTCAACATACATTGCAGAACTAAAATGGAGATAAGTTCTCCTTACGCCAACTCTACACACAATTTGTATCATAGGTCACTAATAAATCAAAGTAGTCCTTCTACCACTGACAAACGTAGCACCATCATAGTCGGTAAAAACTTTTCAAATTCCACGATGCGACTGATCTTTGATTCGTTTGTAGTACTCCATGCCCACTTTGATATGGAAGTAATAATTAGGACCTTTAGTTTGGGGCAAGAGTGGTAAGCTGGACGCATCAAGCTCACCCACTGCAATGTTGACCCCTTTATGTATGCATACTTGTCTCATTTGTTAACAAAATAGACCGAGCACCTTCTGCATAGAATATAACTTGTTGGTCTTTGTTAGACGACCCAAAATGTCCAGTTTCATCATCAACAAGTGAGTCAATTCCGTTCTACTTTATCTCTCAGTCGCAGAATTGAGTATCGCAGGGGGGGGGGAAGGGGGAGTCGGCTGACACTTTAAGGGTTTAAAGGACAAGTCAGTCTTCAATCAACCAAGTATTTACCAAACACTACACAATCAACTACATTGCGCCTCTTTGACTTACCAATTGACATAATGGCGAAAATCCTCCTTTCCTTAGATGAATATTTTTTGAATGTGTCCGCATCTGTTGGAACCAGGTTGATCAATGATTGGCCACGAGTCAGTAGAGCTGATATTGTGATTGGCTTATCTACGAGAAACCAAATATGTCCATAATTCTCCGTATCAATATCATACATTTGAGCGCAAGCATTCAAGATGTGTATATATATGTTAATGCCGATGAGGAAATTGATCCACCTTATTACAGTCCGTAATTTATATTAGAACTCAGTATATTATTTACCTTTTGAGTATATTTTCAGCACGTGGAATGTACTCCTCTTGACACAAACATCTAAATTAGAACGACTAACCTAACCATACACACTTTCCAGAGAGACAGTCCTTGAGCAAATACGGGTGGGAGATAGTTATTAGTCAGGCTACACATGCCAGTTAAAAACACTGTAAAGTAGAGTAGGCTCACAAGCATCGTGCTACACCAAATGACGATAACACCTTTACTCCGAGTTATTCTCTTGGGGGTTCACGAGACACTGTAGTCTCTTACTTTTCAGATACACCACATTTGGTCTCTAGCGTTGGCAAGTATTGAAATTTAAAGCTTCAGGAGGTCAAATATGTGACCTTTTTGAACATGAGTAGAGTTTGGTGAAGTTCGATTGTACAATCCAGCTACAGACCTGTACTTTGCTTCAGTAAGATATGCTGCACGAGTACAAAATGAACCTCGCTTTACAATCTTGAAGGTAAAACACAGCTTAGGTGGCATCACCTGTATAATAACGTGTTTAATCAACGACAAGAAGGTTATAGTCATAAAAGACGCGTCTTACTAAAGCACACAGAGAAGCTGAATTCAAAAACACCGTAATAATACAAAATACCCAAATACTATATGAAAAACCAAGCTACTTCATTTGCTCATCTTCATCTTCGTTATAACTACAATCAAACTCTTCCATTTGCTCACCACCAATGCCAAAATAATTCTCTTGCTCAACTGGATACTGATCATTCGCACGCGAATATGCATCCTTTCGGTATTGACCATACCCATCAACGACATACCCTTCAACTTCATTGCTTGGACTTAGAGTGAATGGGTTGGCCCCAGAATCGCCACCAGCTACGGCAACGGCACCGGCACCGGCACCGGCACCACCACTGCTAGTAGCAACACTACCAGATTGATTATGCAACGACTGTGGCGTATCTGGTGTCTGATAAATCTTTTCAACCGACTCCGACCTGAACGAGTAGTCGTCAAAGTTACAATCTTCAAATTTAGTCACGGTTTGGTTGGTTTTGGGGTCAGTGTACTCTCGTATTGACCCCCATGGTGAGATTTTGACTATGCCTCCATCGGGATGTATGAATTGGGGCCATTCTGTGGTTGAGTTTATGGCTTCTTCGTGAGTCATGTTTTTGAAACGGTGTTGGTTCAGTTCGAAGTCGTCGTTTCTTCGTTTAATGTGTTGGAAGAGATGCTGCTGCTGCAGATGTTGCAGATGCTGCAGTTGTTGCAGTTGTTGCAGTTGTTGTTGTGGTGGTGGTTGTAATGTGTTGTGTTGTGGAGGAGGCGTTATTTCAGATGCTGCTATGCTATTAGTGTTGTAGTCCATTGTGGCTGTGAATTGACTACGTAGTTGTGGAGTTACTATATGCTTTGGTTGTGAAAAAAAAAAAAAAGTTGCAATGGGAAAATGAATTTGTAAAAAAAATTGGTGAAGTGAGAGGAAAGCTTCTGTTAACGCTGGTACTGCATATAGTGTATGATCCTGGCTACGCTTACCTAAAATTGAAGCGAAATTTCTGTTCTTCTTTACAACGCGTATAATTGAATTTCTTTTTCCAACACCCGCACTGTCGCAGAGCTTCAATGTCGCAAACAAAATACACGACATTGCAGAGGTAGTGCGAGCTTTACCAATTTCCTACTCTCTACAACAACCACAGCCAATAAAAGAAACTTATTTAGTAACAATAACAAATTCACCATACAATTTTCTCTCTTTTTCTTTTTCTTCTTTTTTTTCTTTTTTTGTTTTTTTTTGGGTTTTTCTTACTATCAATTGGTAGTGTCAAATTATCGAGAACCTCTTTCTTCAAAGCGAAAATTATTCAAGCAAGCCTAGCTCCATAGCTATTCCCAACTCACAACTGGACCGCATACATCATGTTGAGGGCATCTAGAGTATCATCACACTCCTTCAAACTAGCAAAATCATCGCTATCAGCATCGCCATTTGCATGTATAAGGAGCTACGCCTCAACTCCAACCCCGTTACCAACAAACACCCCCAACAAACAACCAACCACCGCCAATGCCGTCACTCCATTGGGAAGAAAAGTACAAAAGTACTCTGACCCACCAGGCATGTTCGGCAAGACCACCTTCACTGAAGTCATGGACGAGACGAATATGATGTGGGATAAATCAGATGACCCCGATCAAGTTTCAAAGCAAAATACCAAGATTCGTCATTTCACGATAAATTTCGGTCCACAGCATCCGGCAGCTCACGGTGTGTTGAGATTGATTTTGGAATTGCACGGTGAGGAAATCATTCGTAGTGATCCTCACGTTGGATTGTTGCATCGAGGAACTGAAAAGTTGATTGAGACAAAGACTTATATGCAAGCATTGCCCTATTTCGATAGATTGGATTATGTGTCCATGATGACCAATGAGCAAGTTTTTGCGTTGGCAGTGGAGAAGTTGTTGAATATCGAGGTCCCATTGAGGGCAAAATACATTCGTACCTTGTTTGGTGAGATTACAAGAGTTTTGAACCACTGTATGTCGGTATTGACCCATATTATGGACGTTGGTGGATTGACTCCGTTTTTGTGGGGGTTTGAGGAACGTGAGAAGTTGATGGAGTTTTATGAACGTGTTTCGGGAGCAAGGTTGCATAGTGCATACGTGAGACCAGGTGGTGTTGCTCAAGATTTACCATCGGGTTTGTTGGATGATATTTACATGTGGGCTACTCAATTCGGTGATAGGATTGATGAGATTGAAGAGTTGTGTACTGATAACCGTATTTGGAAAGAGCGTACTATAAACGTCGGTACATTGACAGCTGATGATGCTTTGAATTATTCATGTTCAGGGGTAATGTTGCGAGGATCGGGAATTCCATTCGACGTGCGTAAGTCACAACCATATGATGCTTACGATTTAGTCGATTTTGATATTGCCGTGGGGTTGAATGGTGATTGTTATGATCGGTATTTGATTCGTATGGCTGAGTTTCGTCAATCGTTGAGAATCATATTCCAGTGTATAAACGATATGCCACAGGGACCAGTCAAAGTGGAAGATTATAATATTTCTCCTCCACCAAGAAGTTTGATGAAGGAAGATATGGAGGCCTTGATTCATCATTTCCTTTTGTTTACTAAAGGGTATGCTGTACCAGCTGGTGAAACTTATACTGCTATTGAAGCACCAAAGGGAGAAATGGCAGTTTATGTCGTTAGTGATGGAAGTGAGAGACCTTATAGGTGTAAGATTAGAGCTCCTGGATTTGCCCATTTGGGTGCATTTGACCACATTGCTAGAGGTAACCTTTTGGCCGATGCTGTGGCCATCATTGGTACTATGGATTTAGTGTTTGGTGAAGTTGATCGTTAAGAAGAGGAAGAAAGAGACGGATGGTATAAAGTGTATATCAATACAAATGAAAGCATAATAGTGGTTTTGTGTTGTAGTAATACTCTAAAAGATGATTTTATAAAGAATGTAAAGAGAAGTGCCTGCGCCTAAAGCAGTAAAGAGTTTGGCAACCCCATTTAGATCTCCATTTGCACCGTCACTGTATCCATAATTCGCGGCCTTTGGTTTCTGATACAAGTTTTGAAACGTTGCTGCACCTTGATAAGTGGTGCTTTGTCCGTATTTCACATTATGCGTATTTTTGGGAGCATTGTAGTTTGTCCTGTATCCATTGAAAGCAGATTGATCGCCATTGCGCTCATTCCCCACTTGTTCAGACTGTTCATATCCCGGTTTAATCATCTTGACATGCCGCAACAAATGTTTTGTCTTTAACTCTTCAGAAACTTGTTCACCGGAACTTTGCAACTGGTTAAGAATCTTGGCCTTGGTGGCTGGGTCCATGTACTTGTCAATGATGCGTTGTTCAAATTGTAAATTGCGATTCAAGTGTTTGTCGTAATCGAAATGGGGCACGTCGTAACGATCTCCGTGGTTTACATGCTCGCCTGAAAACCGCAGCTGATTTGCACCAGTTGATCCTGAATGTTGGTACTTTACCTTGTGTCGTTTGGTGTTTAGTCCTGATGCAGAGTATGTTGATTTACCACTGCGCGAATGGTACTTAGCTTCACCATAATACTTGTTGTATTCATTTGACCGACGATTGCCCATGTTGAAAGACGCGTTACCACCAGAGCCACTTGATGATTGATCGTAAGCCCGCTTCTTCTTGATGTCTTTTAGTGTGTCGTATGCATTGACCATGGCGACGTATCTAGCATTGTTTTCCTGTTTAGCTTCGTCTGTCAAGTGTTGATTCAAATCAGGATGGTACTTCTTGGATAGCTTCTTAAACTGGAGCTTGATTTCTTTGATTGTAGCATTTGTGGGTAGTTCTAGTAGCTGGTAGTAGTTCTGGTTGGCAAATGCAGAGGAGGAGGATGAAGAAGTGGCGAATAGTCGTATCGAATGGTGAAAAGTTGTAGTGATGGGCATGATGGGAGATGAAATATAGTGGAGCCGAGTTGGAAGGGGATAAAGTCGACAGCAGGAAAGTGTCTATTGCTGTATAAAGAGTGTTATGGTTTATAGACTGCACTAGTGTTGAGATGCAAGGTGTGCGATTATCGGAATTTGTTATCAGATATCTTCAAAAAAAAAAAAAATAAAAAAATAAAAAAATCGATTTGTAAAAGACGCAATTAAGGAGATGGCTAATACTCAAGAGGTGGTAATTGACTGAAAGGCCTCTGGATTTGCTCAAGCATCGTGCTCCTTTATCTTCTTCTATGGTACAGTGTTGACCAATTTCTCTTGTTCAATTATGGGATGCTGTTGTCCTCAAAGGGATGGTCTAGACCCACCCATACTCTGGTATCTCTTGCAGCAACGTCGTGGAGTGATTGTCGCAAATGCTCTTTACGACACAGGGTACACACACATCTATACAACATATCATACAAAAGTATAAGCTATCTTATGGTCATGTGATCAGGGGTGATGGTAGCGTAGCAAATATCGTAGAAATAAAAAAAAAAAGAAATTACAAAAAAAAAGAAATTCATATCACACACTGTACACACTACACACTACAGCAGAAACAGAAACAGAAACAGAAACAGAAACAGAAACAACAATTTTTTAAACCCACCACCACAATCACAAGAACGACACACATTATCACACGTCTTACAAATAACAAGTTTAACCACAGAGGTACAACACAACATACATCCACGAATAACTACTATCAAACCAACCCTCATCACTGCATCACCCCCCATCTTCGTAAAAAAAGTCCACTCACAACTTGAGTACTTGTCTTAACTACACCACGCAAATTTATCCGTATCTCACTTGGTTGACTAATAACACACACCATTTCAACTTTTACTTTTTTTTACAACACATCCACCAACACATACGCATACGCATACACACACACACACACACACACACAACAACTACAACTACAACCAGCGAAAATATGAGTTCCAAATCTGCTGCTGCTATCTTGCAACGACAATTCAAAGACTTGACTGACCCCAAAAAGAGAATCCCATCATTCCACATTGAATTAGACGATGACAATATATTTTTATGGAACATTGGAGTCATGGTGCTCAACCCAGACTCATTATACCACGGAGGATATTTCAAGGGGCAAATGAGATTCCCCCAAGATTTCCCCTTTAGCCCACCATCATTCCGTTTCACCCCTGCCATTTACCACCCAAACATTTATCGTGATGGTCGGTTATGCATAAGTATCTTGCATCAGGGTGGTGACCCCACTAGCGATGAACCAGAGAGCGAGACTTGGTCACCTGCGCAAACCGTTGAAAGTGTTTTGATTTCAATCATTTCTCTCTTGGATGATCCTAATGGTAACTCGCCAGCAAACATTGATGCTTCGGTTGAGTTTAGGAAAAATTTCCCCGAGTATAAGAAGAAGGTGTTGAAGGAGGTTGAACGTTCCAAAAAGGATATTCCTGAGGATTTTGTCATGCCGGATGACTCTACTCTGGCCTATAGCAATGATCAAGCTCAAAAGAATCGGGAGTTGATTGACGATCCTATAGATGAGGATTTTTGGTATGAGAGCGAAGAAGAGGAGAGTTTTGATGAGGAGAGTGTTATGGATGAAAATGAAGGTGATTATGCGGAGGATGATGAAGAGGAGGAAGAGGAGGAGGAAGATGAGGAGATGATTGCAAAGTGAAAGAAAATGACAAGTCTTGGAGTGATTGCATGTCAACCATCACCACCACCATCATCACCACCACCACGATTTACTTTTACACCCACAATCTTGATGACTCAATGTGTCCCCTTTTCCCCATTCTTCATTTTTCTTTTTTTGTTTTTTTCTTCCACCCAAACCTTTTTTCCCCTATCTCCACTTAATACTTAGTAGCATAAATTTTAATACCCAATTACTATACATATCTATATTTACGATAGTGTTGATATCAACGTAGAGCCTTTTCTAGATAGCTCTTTTCTGTATAATAACTAGAGGGAGCACTTGACTCCAATTGATTCCTTGAAACGTAGGCTATGTTTTCATACAGTCCATTAAAGCAAGCTTTAACCCTGCAGTTCACCACACATATGTATTACATATCTATTTTTACTTATGTAGTCTCAGTACGTAAGCTGTGGCTCGCGATACCCTGTCAACCCCTCTCTCAACGCATTCGTAACGGCATCAATTTTGATCTTGGCGACAGCATCAGCCTCCGCTTCAACCTCGCTACTCGAATCGGTACTCTGTTTCACTGACGACTGCTTTGCTTGATAGAATAAAACGACAAAATATCCCCTAAATGAATGTTCCTGATAGCTTTCAACTTCATCATCGTCATTGTCAGCGTCATTGTAGTCAGTAGCTGATATCTGGTTATCACCGCGTTTAATATCTTGTCCGTTGTCGTTTCGATGTTGTGATCCACCATTATGATTATTCGACTCAAATTGGTTGGAGAGGTCAATTTTCGATATGATGCATCTCACATTGCCAAAGTCCACAATCGACCAGTTGTTGACATCACTAGATAATCCACCTGCGTCGGTCGTGGCGGCTGGTGATTGAAAGCAGGAGTTGTAAGCAACCAACGAATAGATCTTCAATTGGTCCAATGCAATTGTAGATACTCCACCACTTTGCGAGTCAGTGCTTAGTGATGCTGGTGCTCCTTTTTTGGTGCTGTGACCCTGTCCGTGCTCGTCTCCTGGTGCTCCACCACCTCCTAATGCCGCCGCTGCTGATGTCGTTGTTGTTGGTGTGCCGGCGTTGGAACTGTGCGAGGAATGAAGCTGCAGTGGAGGCTGTGGTTGCCATTGGCGGTCACTTACTACTTGCTTTGCCTGTACTTGTTCTTGTTGCTTAGGAAACTGTTTAGTGGTGAGTGAAATTAGTGGGTTACCGTGGTTGGACAATAGTGAGATTGATATAGGGTGGAAGTTGGGAGTGGTTGACGAGGTAGGCGACTGTAGTGCTGATTTAAGCAAGTTGGATATTTGATTTTGTTGTAACATAGTGTGCTATAGTGTGGCGAGGTGCAAGTGATGAAGGTTGTTCTGAGTGGAGAAGTATGCTGTGCAACTGTCGTGAGGTTTTTCAGTAGTTCAAGTTTTTCTATTCTCGTCAATATTTCTCTCTCTACCAATACTCTATTGAAATCACTGTTCATTATTCTAATCCAAGATCTATATAAACCCTCTCTATCCTTTATAAATAAAACTATCCAAACCATATCCAAACACTCGTATTCTCCTACAAGGTAAACAATCCCGTTCCCTTCTTACCAAATGGATACACAACCAACGCAGCCGCAAACAATCCAACACTAATACCAATAGAAACCTCAGTCATTGTGGCACCAAAACTCAACGAGCTAGCATAGTCGGTGGTCATCGTCTCAGTTCCATTTCTATTGGTGATCTCATCGGCAGTTTGCACCCCAGAAATCAATGAACTCTTGGATGCGATACCAGAGGGCACTTGGACAAAAATTGCCGGCAACAATGCAGCCACTGCAACACCCTTGAATATACGCGAGTACAAGTTACCACATATTCCAACTATGAACGCACCAATGCATGCTGTGAATTCAGTCACGCTGGAGAAATGTTTGCCGGCAAAGTATGTCGCAATGTAGCCAATACACGCAATTATAACCATGATTGGCAATTGACGCCATTTGGCTTGATTCACCAATGCAAGACACGATGCGAAAAGCGGCACAAACAAGATTCTCCACTTGTCATCGATTGTGTGACCTGCGGGGCAACTACTTTCGGATGTTGCGTCATGGTATACCCATCCAAATAATGCCGACCCCAATGTGATTCCGAACCCAAGAAACAATGAGTATATAATTGCGTAAAACATTCTCACGGAACCTGCAACGATATTTCTCGACTGCAATTCCAACGATCCTGTCAAGATGATGTATCCGGGCAAGATGATTGCTAATGATCCTTGCGCAATGGCACTAAAGCAAAACAAGTCGCCTCCACGTATAGATCCAATACCTCTGGCGATAAATGACACAACAATAGCTGAGGACACTTCAAACACATTGGCATACAAGTTGGACAATGTTGCGACGTAGTATTGCAAAAACCCAACACATAATCCAATTCCAAAGGATATCGGCAAATCAGCCCAGCCTCCATCGAATGCGTATGGAGTTACTGCCAATGATCCGAGTGCATAGAAAAGCATACACCACCATGGAGAAAACTTGTTCTTTTGTTTCAACAAATCATCCAATTTCTTAGTTGCTTCTTCAACACCAATCAAATCGTGAGTAACTCCTTTATAGAGCTGGTGTGTATCCACCAACTTACCCAAGTTTATCCCCTGTGCACAACGGACTAAATGAACTTCCGACGTCCTGGTTGCTGCATCACCAAATGACACCAACATACAACCGGGGAAATAGATGAATTGTCCGTCAATTTCCAACACCCTCGACGTCATAACCATATACTCCTCTAATCTATGTGTTGGAGCTCCGTACAACATCATTGCACGACACATGTTGATGATAAAACGCTGACGTTGCAACACGTCAGCAATGTGAACTGTGATACGCAACCTCTCTGCCTTTTTGTTACGCTTCAATTTCTTTAATGTGTTTGCTGGATCGGTTGGTCTCTTTTTCGGCATCTTGGGCTTGGCATTCTGGAACGAGGGTAAGCCGGTGTTATCGTACTTTTCTTTGCCTTCGCCACCTTCACCGGAGCGGTCATTGTCATTGTTTGAATCATCATCGCTTCCATCCGGCAATGGTTTATCATAAGCGCCTGCACCTCTTCCTTTTCCATCATAGTGTCTCACCTTGTTTGCAGCTTTACCAATAGCTTTTCCTGAGGCTTTGATGTTTTTGTACCCTTTACTAGCTCCATATTGCGCAGACTTCATTCCGTACTTGACTCCAGCACCAACTTCTGTTCCAAATCTCGTCAAGTCTAAATGCAGGGTAGGTCTTCTGTGTTCATCAAAGCTATCAATTGCTGAATCATTTGTGTCTACTTGTCTCAATGAACTGGCTGATTTATTCTCCAATGGTTGTTGGTATAACCGCAACAAGGAGGACAATACACCGGCTTGCACATGCTTTGGTGGCTCAATGTAATTGCCATCGATTCCAGCCAATTTATCGGGTTCTGAATCGTTATGGCCACGAAGGAAAATATCAGGATTTGGAGCGTAAAGTGGGTTGTCTTTACGTTCATCGTCACTAGTACGCTTCTTGGACTCCTTGTTCTCGTCACTGACTTTTTCATTCAACAAATCCTCAGTGCTGCGAGTAGGAGTTACATTGGCGCTTGTATTTGCACTAGTGTTGTTTGAATGCAACACAGATTCAGGGATGTGCTGATCAACCAATGCCTTAACTTCATCACTCAAATCATCATATTTAGAAAGAGGTTGTAATTCAATTGGATGATTTTCACCACCCCGATCGTCATGATCAGCAAATCCAACACGTTTTTCCTCATCATCATTTCTATCTCTTGAGTAACGAGTGGCTCCAGGTGCTAATCCGCCCCCGCTCAAACCTTGGTTTCCTCCACTTAAAACTTTACCCAAAAATGCGTCGCTGTGACTAATGTCGTGGTCTTGCGATGGGATACGATCGGCTAATGACATTTTACGAAGGATTCCACGGAGGCCACCAGCACCATTACCACTTGATTCCTTGGGTGCACTGTTCGTACTTCTTTTGGATGCGCTGTGGTTAGTTTCGTGTGAATGCATTGAATGCATCGATGGTTTGCGATTCTGTTTCAATGAAGCGGACGATGACGACGCTGTGTTTGCAGCATAGTTTTCATCAGATGATTTTCTTGACGATCCGGATTTTGTTTTGTCGAGTGGATCCTGATGAATGGATTCAGGACGTCCTTTGTAACCTGCTCTTGCATCACCTTCATCGTCCGAGGAGTCCGTTTGATAAAACTGCTCATGTGGCGCTTGTTGGATATGCGTAAAGTCAGTATGCGTTTGATCTTGGTAACTAGCACCATCAGAATCGTCGTCGTCGCTTTCGACTGGACCTTGACTTTTTCTGATTTCATTAGCATCGAATTTGAAATGAGGCAAATTTTGATCGCCAGATCGAGATTGAGATTGAGATCGAGATCCACCTGGGTCAAATTCATCATCGTCGGAATCCGAGTCACTATCTCCGTATCCATCTCCGCGTGTATCCTCAAATGAGCCATGCGACAGTCTTGATGCATTCAAAGAAGCTCTTGGGTCACGAGGCGTATACGAATCTGGGAATTTTCCAGCATTACTTTTCTTTTTGTTGTTGAATTTGCTGGCAACTTTGTTGAAGTTTGATGATGTCTGTTTGGTAAACTTTGAATTGTCCTTCTTTTGGTTCTGTTTACGAACTTCATTCAAGTTGAGCTGTTGCAGTGGAATTTGAACGTGAAATTGGTGTTGAGGGTTTGGGTTGAAGTTTTCATCATCACTGGACGATGAGTAGTCGTTAGACATGGTTTAGTGGGTGTGAGGGTTGTAATGTAATGTACTGGTAGGGTGTTCTGAAGCGAATGTAAAGATCTGTAGGAAAAAGGTAGTGGGCTGAATTTTTAGCTTGTTTTTGAGGATACTTTGTCTCCCTTTTTATTCGTTTTGAAGTTTTTTGTGAATATGTCGAATGATTTGCTTTCTTGTGATCTCTCCTCCTTTGTTTATTGTTAATGTATATAGTTTGTGGATTGTTGAGGTTTTGTTGTACTAACTTTGGTAATGTGATTGGTAGCAAGGTACCAACTTCTTGAGGTCTCAAGGCTTTTTTCTTTTTTCTTTTTTATTTTATTTTATTTTTTTTTTTTCGATTTTTACCGTGTATGGGTTTTGTGTCATGTTATTCGAAAGGAGTTGTGTTATTTGGCGCAATGTGTAAAATCGATGACATCATCATGGAAATGTAGATTTGACGGAGCCAAATTTCGGTTAGTTGTCACCATCCACGAGTTAGGCTTCTCTGGAAACAGTTTCGCAAGAGTAGAATCTTCATGTCGTGACTCGAAGAACTACTATTCCATCCATTCCCAACACGATATGTATCCCTTCACTGGTTCTGGATTCTCAAGAAATTCTATTGTAAAACTTTTTCACTTGCCGATACAGCCACAAAGAGACCTCCGTTTGTGAGTTGCACTACAAAAGGTTTGCGCAAAGGGGAATAAGTTGTTCCTCCACTTATTCTCTTTGAGATCTATGACGTGGAGGGGGGTAGTGCGACACGGTTGCAAAAGTCGCACTAAGCCTTCACTTCCATTGACAATGGGGACAGTTCAAAGCTTCGTAAGATAGCCTGTTTCAGATCGTTGGCGTGGCAAATTCAACTCGGACTACACCTCTGATTACAAGCAAACCTGGTGAATATTCCAGCACAGGCTGTTCAGCACATTACTCCGGTCCAATAAATGGCGCCTTGCTAATAGCAAAACCCTCCAACATAATTTCCGGTTTTGTACCTCAAAAGGAAAGGAGGCGCGCAAAATGCACCATTATGTCATAGAAGATGTCCTGTCGTTGAGTTGGTAGACGCAATTAAATCCACGTTCAGATTGCCTTTGACAAGATATGCAGTGGCTCATCGCAGCTTAAATCCGCTGATTTCACTCTTACTACAATCAGAGATATTGGTCAGTGCTGTGCAATCTAATTTGCAAAATTGTTATACACTTACACACGACTACTTTCCCAATGTGGCTATGCACTTTCTTCCCATTGCACACCACACCATTCTTGAACATACCCAACCTTGTTTTCATCAAGATCCTCCTCTCGTATATAATCCTCGACATCGGTGCAGACGATAATTGTACCCCATGACATTCCATTCAATATGTCCTTGATATCAACATTTTCTCTGTCCAATCCTTCAAGATCCATAATTGCTTTTGGCATCAACTGCAATTCGAATCTGCGCTCACTACTGGGGTTATATCCAGGACGTGGAATATTTGGCTGTCCGCTTGAAGTCAAGAATGCCTTGGCAACATCATCTTTCCCATTGTAAAGTAATGGCTTACCATTCAAATCGTAGCGCAATACTTGACCAGGGTTGTGTTTGACCGTGGATGAAAAGTTTTCAAAATACTTGTCATCAAGCATATTGGAGATTTTGGTTGTCTGTGGATCCAAAACCGCCGAAGAGGATGACCCGCGTCTTTTACTTGACGCGCCTTCTTCAGGTGCATCATTTTCTTCAATCAAGTGCTTATACTTTGCCAATTGAGCGTCTTCATCTTTATCGTTGCGGAATTTTTCCAGATCAACGTATACAAAACTACCATTGTATTGAGGTAGATCGCCTTGTAACTTCTGCAGTTCTCTTTTGGGCAGTTTTGGTGCAGTTTTCGCTACTTCAGCATACAGTTGAGGAGTCTTTGTAGAAGCATTGGTTGTCTTTGCTTCTTTCGCATTGGCAAAGGGATTGGACAGACCACTACTGAATGGATTATCATTCTTTGCAAATGGGTTCGACCCACCAAATGGATTGTTACCAGATGTGTCCTTGTTGAATAAGTTTTTCGTCAACTCATCGTTTAATTTCTTCAGTTGTTCCAGCTTTAATTTATCTTCCATTTCCTTTACTTTGATTCCATCTAGTTCCTCTTTGATTCTCTTTGCAACCTCATCGCTCTTGTTGATACCTCTAATTGCCTTGACGCTTCCCTTTTGCTTTGCACATTGACCATTTTTACAACCGAATATGTACAACACACGATCATACAAAGCGCCATCAAGTGGAGAGAACGCTTGCAAAAGTAAAGCCAATTTCTTTCCACAACGATCGCAAATGAGGTAGTCTTCTTTTGGTTTAGATTCTGGATGGAGCCATATTGGTTGCCCTCCAATAAAGGTATCCTCCAATATTGGCTGGTCATCTTCTGTAATCGGCCCATCAGCAAAACCTAGAAGCACTTTTGATTTATGCGACTCGTTGGAGTCATAAATGCTTTCTTCATCTGATGAATACTCTTCCTGTGATGATGACATTGCTGATGTTGAAATTGGTCTTTGCTATTTTCCAACCTCATCGAGATGCAGTTTTTTTTCGGCGATAAAGCTACCGCGAGAACTTGCAAACACATCAACGAAACATTCTTCCACAAGTCAATGGCTAGCCTGTCCCCTAAACAACAAAGTGTATGGAGTATACTTCTTGATGCAATGTACACGTGAATAGCTCTCTACAAATTTTAAATTAGAAATTTGCCACAATTCTAGAGGAAACTGCATCACAAACGAAAACATGAAATTTGCATCCATTCTAATCAATAGTTGCAGAATAAATCTGTTGTAGCTTTCTTCATTTATGTCTATTCATATGTAAGAGTCTAGATTCTGTGAAGACGGGATAAACCCACTTTACGATGTTAGAGAGTGGTATGGCACTTCAAATGCATTTATGTGCTATGACTTTTTAAAGTGCTTCTTTCCATATGAGAACGGCAAATACACTCAGACACAAAAGCGTTGTCAAAAATCCCCCAAGCATACACCAGTTGAAAACCATAGTTCCAAGTATCTCAATAGCATCAAATACAATAGCAAGAGTAACCGTCAAAAAGAAAAAGCAAAGACTTATACCAAATGCACCGATAATCTTAATTCCCACAGTCCCAAACGCAAGCATGAATGGCATAATGATCGCTAATAAAAGCGCAGACAATCCACAAAAGAAAAGTTTCAGTTTGCGGTTCTCCGAAGGTTTAATGCTCAATACTATGGGTGCTGACTTCACCTTAGGCTGTTTTTGACGTTCCAAATCAGTAGCTTCTGCTGTGCTAGGTGCGGCGTTTTCATTAGTAGCTGGGATATCCTTAAGTTGAATGGGCTCGTCGAACAGGTTACAGCAGGTGCTGTCAAAGACCGGGGATTGACTCTCCATTTCGTAATAGTGCTTGAGTGACAAAAGTGAGGGCTCTTTCTCTGTTGTCTCTGCAAACACTGCAGCTCTATTTATAAACCTGTTTTGTTCCGTTGGAGATTTGATTGTAATTTCCCTAACACCTCATGGGTGCAAAAGTGGAGTTGGGTTTTTGTTGCTCTTATTTTTCTTTTTTTGTTATCCTCATATCGAGCATAACAAGATTCTTCCTCGATTTAGTTGCAATCATGGTGACGGTAGATGGATTTTTTGGCCTTCGTGTAGGGGATGTTGTACCCATCGCATGCGTATCATTCGGCACTTGTATTATTGATGTTACACTTGCTTATACGCAGACGCGATTGTAAAACATCGTGTGTTAAACTTAAGCTACAGCTTTGTATAAATCTAAACCCAATAAGCTTTGATTAGACTACTTCGAAACCTTGCTTTGGCATACCAAAGTGATTGACAAGAGGACAAAAGTAGACAACACAAGTGGGGAAAACAATTGCCGCCGCCAATAAGTCTCCACTAAGACTCCCACCGAAAACCAACAATGCTGCACCAAATCCCGAAAGTAACGCAAAATAAAAGCAAGCAACAGAAACAATCCGCCTACAAATTTGTATCTTGCCTCACTATTTGTTCATACTGCTTAATTTACCGTAGTGGCTACTTCCGCCGGCAACGTTACCACCTTGATCTCTTCTTTGTAGCAATTATCTCCAAACTTCTCTAATGATTCAATTCTGACGCAGCTACCGTGAATGTAGAGTCGACACAGGTGGGTTTACTACCTGATGGTGCGTCTAGCGGCATAGACCATAATACTTTCACTACAGTATCTGAATCTGAGCCAGCCAGTGTTGTCGACAAGCGACGCTTTTCCAGTAAAGTCCAATGAAGGAGCAGAATATGAAATAGTGCTTGCATCACGTAACCAACTCTTTTGCTAAATTTACGCTTTCCAATGCTTTTGTCAGCGCCGAGAGCGACAGCCAATGTAGCGCAACCACCCAAGGCACCGAAGTATAGAACGAATGTGGCAAGCATATTTCTGGCTGAATGAGCTCCAATTGTTTTGAAGATTACTATTGTAAAAATTGCCGCGTATGCCAAATAAAAGTAACACTTCAGATACTTCGACTTCTCTGAAGCTTCCCCTGTTTGGGGTTCTGGTTCCGCTCCAACAGCTCCTTGTGCATCCGTGTCTGTATATGCTTCTTTTCCGGTATGGGATAAATTACCAGTTTGTTTCTCCTCCGGGAAATGAGAATCTTTGTGATTCAAATCCTTTTCTGGCTGGTTTTGGCTACTCATTATATGACGGATGCAAAGAAGAAAAAGTAGGGTGGGAGGAACTTTTTTTTTTTTTTTTTGATGTGGTCAAAAAAATGTAATAGATTCCGCGCGAACGCGAACGCAAATGCAAACGCAAATGCAAATGCAAATGCAAATGCGCTTGTTGTTGTGTGTAGTTGTGATTTTATTCTCTTGGCCAAGGCGTAGGTCTGCACCTTATTAGAAAACTAGCAATTCCACGCCCTACTCTCTGTGTCTTCCAGTCATTTCGAGTCTGGAAAACCCAGAATTTGCTGTGTATGCTCTATTAATTATAAGCACTCAACTATTTACAAATACCTTTTATGTTCAATCTCCTCATACACCAATATTTTATCTCCAGCTTCAAACCCAGTCCAGTTATGAAATCCTAACCCACATTCATTTCCCTTACGGGCTTCACTTATATCGTCTTTAACATGCTTCAACGAGGACAATGTGCCTTTGAAAACTTCTGTATCGCCTCTCATGACTTTGACGTCGGATGATCGTTTAATAACACCCGAAGCCACCTTACATCCCGCAACTTTAATCTTTGATTTTCCTTGAGTGATGGTGAATATATCTTTAATGTCAACTTCACCAAGAATCTTTGTCTCTATCCTTGGTTTCAAATGTGAGCTAAGTTCGTCAGTGACTTGCTCAATCAATCTGTAAATGATATTGTGTTCAACAATTTTCACTTTCTCCTTTTCAGCTCTTTGTAAAATTGGCTTTGGAGGTTTAATGTTGAAACAAAAGATGGTGGCATCAAAAGTTTTTGCCATATCAAGATCGCTATCCGATGGAGCACCGGCAGAATGGGAAATAACACATGATTGTACTTCCTCGTTACCCAACTCGTGAATACTCTCCTTGATAGCTTCTGCAGATCCAAACACATCCGACTTGATTATGTAGTTACATTTGGTCACTTTTGTATCCTGTGCCTCATTCTCCAACTCACTAGAATCTAACCCAGCCTTCTTCAACTCGGCAATCTTCTCTAATCGTTCAGCTTCTTTAATCTCCTCAGCTCGTTTGGCATTGATATCTTCAATATCTCTTGAAGCTTGAATTTGCTGTGCTCTGGCGACACGGTGGTCAATCACTTTCTTGGCAACCTGCTCCAGTTTTGCTTGTATTATGTGATCGCCACTATCTGGTAGTTCCTTCCATCCCCATATTTGCACAGGTGTAGAAGGGCCGGCTACCTTCACAACTTTCCCCTTTTCATCCTTCATTCCTCTAATTTTGCAAAACGTTTCACCAGCAACAATCACATCACCATTCTTTAATGACCCGCGACGTACCAATACAGTTGCAACGTTTCCCATACCTTTTACAAGTTCGGATTCAATTATCCACCCTTCTGCGGCAACACCTTTTTCTTCTGCTTTGAAATCATTCAACTCGCTCAAAGTAATAATCGCTTCCTCCAACTTATCCATGTTTAATCCAGTTTTACCGGAAACTTGCACTGTTTGTGTTTCTCCACCATAATCCTCAATATCGATATCGTGTGCCGCCAAGTCACCAAGCACTTTATCAACGTTGACTCCTGGCTTGTCACATTTGTTCAATGCAACAATCATCGGCACACCAGCCTTCTTGGCATGTTTGATAGCTTCAATAGTTTGTGGCATCACTGAATCATCGGCTGCAACTACAAGAATCACAATATCAGTAATAATTGCCCCCCTCTCTCTCATTTTCAAAAATGCGGCATGTCCTGGTGTGTCCAAAAAGGTAATCTTTTTGCGTGATTTTGGTGTAAGTACCGAAAATGCACCAATGTGTTGCGTGATCCCTCCAAACTCACCTGACACGATGGACGATTTTCTCAAGTAGTCGAGAATGGTGGTTTTCCCATGATCGACATGGCCCATGATTGTAACCACTGGGGGTCTTTCCTTGAGGAGCTCCTCTTTTATTGGTTCAGGAAATAAGTCGTTGTCAGACTCTGCAACCGTCTCAACTTCTATATCATATTCATCGGCAACCATTGCTGCATTCTCCTTATCTAAAATGTAGGAATGGCGAATATCTTCAAACCCTAGGCCCTCCAATTTCTTGAAAACGTCATTCAAGGGCACTTGCATGATTGTTGCCAAGTTGGATACACTGATAAATGGTGGTAGTTGAATTTTCACCAACGGCCTCCTCTGCTCCTTGACTTTTCTCACTTTGCGCTTTTTCAATTGTTGAATGTGTCTCGGGTCACTGCGTTGATGTTTATCGTGTTGTTCCTCTTTGGCTAATTCCTTACGAAGCTCTTCATACTTTAGCATCTTCTGCCTTTCCATCTCCTCCTTTGAAAGTTGTGGAGGTGCAGAGACAAATTGTTTATCAAAATCCCTTACCCCATTAGACTTTGAAACGTGTCTTCCTGCTGTAGCACGTGGTGCAGCTGATTTGCCATGGGTGGTGGCATGATGCACCCTATGTGGGCTCCTCTTTGGTCCATTGTGGACACCAGGCTGAGCTCCATTTCGCTTGTGGCCCTGTTGGTGCCTAGTCCGAGCACCTTGAGGTTTTTGGTCTGGCTTTGAATACTGCTGAGCAAATCGATTTATTCTGGGTGCAGACTCTTTTGACTTTTTACGAATTTCATTGATTATGTCAGCATATGATCGCGTTAGTAGTAGTCGCTTGTTTCCAAGTTGTCTATATAGTAAGTAGTGGAACATGGTTAAGATGGACCTGGTGATAAAGAGATTGTGAAGATTGAAAATTTTCAAAAACAAAAAAAAAAAAAAAAAACAAAAAAAAAAAAAAGATCCACATTTTTGTGCAACATCTCTACGCGACACTCGTAATATCTATGCAAAAAATGAATTAAATAGGTGTATGCTTATATGTAATCACCATTGGAAGTGATGTTACCCATCGAGTTGCTTTCCTTCAAAGTAGCAATCAACTCATCAATATCTGTAAAGTTGCGGTCATCGCATGCAAAGTTACGATGTCTGTTGCTGTAAATGTGGTCTTCAAAGTTGTCATATTTACACCGACAATTTTCACAATAACCAGGAGTTGACTCTTTATCTCTCCTTCCCGACGTCTTTCTCTTTAAAAAAATTCGCCGTTTAAGGTTGTTTAGATTTTTAGATTGCACTTGGGACAAGTAAGGTCCCAATCCATTTCCAGCAGCAGTGGCAGCACTGTTCAAGTTGGAATCCATAGAAAATTGAACAGCATTAGATGCACCATTAAACCCGGAAGCCATTGCGTCCACCGCTTTGGATTGAATGCAAGACGAGTTTCGCGTCAATGGTTGCCGAAATTCAACTTCATTTGAGGATTCGTCAATCTTGTCGGTACTAGTACTAGTTCCATTGAACCCACCCATCGAAAGGGACACTCCACTGATGACTCTTTCCGTGGCAGTTCTTAAAGCTTGACGATGTGATTTTGTAGCCTCAAACTTTCTCATTCTTTTCAATCTCTTTCTCTCCAGATTTTGATCAGATGGGTCGTCGATGAATGGACACTTGCCATCCAAAGTCAAATGCAATACTGGATAGTCATTATTCCATTCACGTATAGCAATAGGTCGTACAGTCTGGCTCAAAT
This sequence comes from Lodderomyces theae, assembly GCF_024610275.1. Taxonomy (NCBI): domain Eukaryota; kingdom Fungi; phylum Ascomycota; class Pichiomycetes; order Serinales; family Debaryomycetaceae; genus Lodderomyces; species Lodderomyces theae. The sequence goes on along the minus strand of NW_026261364.1, from coordinate 167,706 downwards.
CATAGACGTACAAGTAGTTCTTGCCAAAGTAATGGAAATCGTCGCGTCGTGCATTAGGATCTCTGTCGGCCACCCCGTACAACTTTTCTTCCTTGAGCAAATTGTACAAGTTGTTGGAAGGAGCAGTGGCTGCACTTGCGTTCGCACCAGTCACAAGCAGTTCATCGGAAACGGTACTCAATCCCAAGTTTTTCATAAACCGAAAAAGCTTTTCGTAGCTCCATACTTTTGTTTTGAACTTTGGAACATTTGAGAATATGTCATTAGACGGATACTCTAATTTGTCATCGTAAGTTCGTTTCGATATGATAATAGTGACATTTGTGCGATAAAATGGTGCAATTTCGGAACCAACGTACTTGAGATACTTGACAGCTCTTTTGTACTCCGACAGTTGGAAATCGTGTGCTCCTTCAAAGAAAACCACTGATTCTTTCATAATTTTTTTCCATGATTGTTGCCATTGATACAACTCTTCACCTGATAGTCTTGATGTGCCTTTTTGGTTCTGGGCTACTTGCTGTGTAAGCTTGCGTTTCTCGGGCCTCTCAAGCAGCTTGCGGTCGACCTTGTTGGAATCCAATTCTTGGAGTGGAGCTGGAGCAATCTTGCCGGCATTTGCCACATCAATCAAAGTGCGGGGCTTTTCGAATGTCGGCTTTTCAGTATGTTGTTTCTGATTTACCCTTACACTTTCGATAGCCAGCACTTTTCCGTCATTACCTCCTCTCCCAATCTCAAGAGATGTCTTTTTTGAAGGTGTATGATTTATCTGAAGCGAATCATCTTCTTTTGGTTCAGCAAGTTTATCATCCTTCTGAAATGCCTTGAGTGTGGGAGCTTCTTCTTTGTGGATGGCATCTTCTTGCTGCTCATTGACTACTGTCGAAAGCTTTCTTCGGATGACAGTTGTCCTTGTCTGCTCAGTCTCTTCACTCCTTCCAATATCCCTGTCCCTCTTTCTCAAAGATGTGCTCTTTTCCTCGTCCATTTTCTCCCTGTCATTCCCGTCAGTGAGCTTTCTTATTTCTGCCACTCGCAGTATAGCATCTTTGACTTCACACTTTTGCTCATGTTGACTTGCAACAACTTCAATTGGCCTTTCAATGGTGGGATGTGTCAATGTTTCACCTATCTTGGATGAAGAATTTTCCTTTGTTTTCGTCATAGTTGGTGATACAATGTGTGCAGCAGCACCAGCAATGGCAGCCTTTTTTGGAGACAGCTTTCCACCATCTTTGCCCTTGGGTGAAGAGTAAGACAGCGAATGTTTTCTGCTCCGTTTGAACGGAAGTGTAGGTAGATTGGCATTAGTTTCTCTCAATGGTTGTCTGGGTCGCGATAGTGAGGTGAATTTCTTTTTGAAGACATCACCAGTGGACCGATCATCTTTGATATCACTTAGTCTGGTAGTATCCATACTGTTCATAGAAAGATAGGTGCAATGGCTGTATCGTTTCGCTTGTCTGAGTGAGGTTGCGTATGTGTTGAGATTGATTCTACCCTTCTTGAGGCAGCTGTGTTTTGCTCCTGGTAAATATTAACTGTGTACTGTAAACAATGTTGAGAGAGAGAATGAGAGAGACGCGAAAAAAAAAAAAAAGAAAAAAAAAAAAATTCCCAACTCGCACTAAATACATAAAATATAGCAGATAGCATATAGCATTTACATGTTGCTCTTGTATCGTATCACACATAATTAAGGCGATTACACATATACAAACCTACATACATTAATAGTGTGGAGACACTATACAAAAACAGCAACAAGAAGTCGAAAGCAAAGCTGACGAGAGTGGACAGTACAGTTTAGCCTCATTTGGTTCATCCCTTCCGCGTTATTCTGTCTCTTTCACTGTGTTGATCACATCACAAAACTTACCACTATAAACACAAGTGCATACAAAAAACTAGGAATCAAGATGTCACTTTCGGTTCTGCCCCCTGAGTCAGTCCCTGTTCTTGTAGACTTTCTTGCTTCCTCCATGATACCCTTTGAAAATAGGGTGGATCCTACCGAATTTGTAGCAATAAAGCCAATAGAAGTATACTGATGACCATCGGGGTGTTCCCCGTGTCCTCTTGTAACCAGTATACCAAACACGCCATTTGTTGGCCAAGTTTCTTGCTTTGTTTCTGTTCCAGCACTCAATATTGAGGAAAAAGTGTCTGCAAACTCACAATACAAGCGTCGCAACTCCACTTCATTGTGTGGCAATCCCACATGATTCATGGTGTGGCAGTCTTTGACACAATCGGCAAACTGCTCAAAGAATTCATCGTTTAGACGGCAAACGCAAGTCATGTATTGTTTTGCCTTCACAGCATTCTCGGGGGCTCCCCCACAATTGGAAACAAGAATTGATCTTGCGTGAGAGCAGCTATTACATTCGGAATGGTGGAGTCTCTTTAAAATCGAGCAGGGTGTCTCTGTATTGAAACAAAAGGTTGATTGAATGAGCGAAAACAAAAACAACATTAGCCAATACATCAAGAATGAATACTTTTCTCTAGCTTCTCAAACAAATTTTTCAACTCAATTCTCAAGAGTATTTAAATAGCTGATGCTGCACTTTCATCCCTTGGAGAAGTAATTTAATGCAGAATGCCATTCCTTGCTAAATCAGGTTTGCATAAACTCACTTTGTCGTGTGCATTCTACAATTTGCAACCATTGTTTTGTTTAAACTCTCTCTTCTCTTCTCGGCATTTCTTCTTAGTCCACCACCCCCAGATTTAGCTCGGCTAAAAAAAAAGAAAAACAAAACAAAATTAAAAAAAAAAAATCATCAGATTTTTCAAAGTTGAAATCTTCTGAAACACATATACTTCATCTGCTATATTCCCATGTTGAAGTGTTTTGGTAGGTCGCATTTGAGGCATGTTAGGCTTCAATCCACATTATCCTTAACAGGATTCAATAATAAAGAAGTGTCGGTGAGCTTAAATGGAAAGAGGGTCACTTTCAAAAACACATTTCTTCGTGATTCATGTACTTCACCCGAGTCCATTGACGTTTCAACAAGCCAAAAATTGTTTACTACAGCAGAAGCAGCTAATAATCTTTCCATCACGCAGGAACCCAAAATTGTCGACAACAAGCTTACCATCCAATGGAGTAATAACGGCAAACTTCTCAACTCAACTTACTCGGCATCTTTCTTGGAGAAGTATTCAACTCCAGCTGGACCAAGAAGGGACTTGTTTTTTGACAATGACCGCACATTGTGGAACCACAAGGAGCTCATATCCAACTTGGATTCGTTGCATCATGATTACGGCGCCTACTTGAATGACGAAGAGACTTTTTTCAAAGCTGTTTTCAACATGAACAAGTATGGAATATGCTTCATTGACAACATTCCACGACCCACGTTGGACAAAATGGATGAATCAAATACACCACACTGGCCAGTAGCAAAATTGGCTGAAAAATTCGGATACATTCGCAAAACTTTTTACGGATCCTTGTTTGATGTCAAGAATTTGAAATCGGAAGCTAAGAACTTGGCATACACAAACACATTCTTACCCTTGCATATGGACTTGTTGTATTACGAATCACCCCCTGGTGTACAGATGTTGCATGCAATTGACAATTCTACTCAGGGTGGTGAAAATATCTTTTGTGACTCATTCTTGGCTGCTGAACACGTACGTAAAGTTGACCCGCAAGCATATGCTGCTCTCACAAAGATTCCAATCACATTTCATTACGATAACAACAACGAGTACTACTACTACAAGAGACCATTGATCATTGAAGATTCAGAAATCACGGGCGGTTTCCCCAAAATCCACGCAATAAACTATTCACCTCCATTTCAAGGACCTTTTGAAGTTGGAATCACAAAGGATGATCCAGCATATGACATGTTTGACGATTTCATTCGTGGGTTCCAATTGTTTGAAAAATTCATCAATGATCCCGCCAATCATTACGAGGTCAAGTTGCCCGAAGGAACCTGTGTGCTTTTCGAGAATCGTCGTGTCCTACACTCGAGAAATGAATTCTCTGATTCAAATGGAGGTGATCGTTGGCTAATGGGCACTTATGTTGACGGAGATAGCCTACGTTCAAAACTACGTGTTGGATATCGTAAATTCTAATAAGTGCAAACCAAAGTAGCGAAATGTAATTTATTTTTTTTTTTTTTTTTTTTTTTCATTTTCTCCTAAATACAACAAAACTATAACCTTCTTTCTTTTTAATATCCATTATAGCCATAGCCAGTCGATGGAGCAGGCTGGTTCAGTGGGGTAGAATACGTCTTAAACACTTGCTTAAACCCATTACACAATTTGGTCATTGAAGTGTACAAAAAGTTTTTCAATGCGTACCCATCAGTTTCAGTACGAACGTGCCAAGTCTTGATAGGAGTGTCAACATTAACCTTGAACAATAGCAAGAAATATCCCGGGTTCTTATGATCATAGCAGAAAATGTATGCCGAGTTCTTTGGATTTGCCTTGGTGTATGACTCCAACCATTCAGTGACTTCAGCCATTGTACCAGCTCTAAATTTGGGATGATGAACCATTTCATCAACTTTTCTAGAAATGGCTTGAATGTGTTGGAAAATCAATTGATCCAAATCAGAGTAGGTTTTCCCATCAACAACATACTCCTTGAATTTCCCTCTTGTGCGCTCTTGTACTGAAAGATGTTGAAACAAGTTATTGCCCACTTTCCAAGTGATTGTAAGATAATTGGGACCTTTCGAAGATGGACGAATAACACAGTCTCCCAAGTTTTGGGGAGCCAAAAACTCTTCTGCTTGTTTATAATTGAAATTTCGATACAATGGGTGTTGTATGTTCCTGGTCTTGGCGAGCTGTGCTTTTTCTTTCTCTCTTTCCCTCTTCCAATCCTCTTCTTCAGCTCTAAGGTTCCACTTACCACCTTCCTTGGGAAATCTTGGTTTCGAAGCTCGTTTAATGTCATCCTTCAACAAACTCATCGTGGCTGTGAATGATTCGTACGTGACGTCAAGTACTACTGCTTGCACAACTTGTCCCTGAAAAAGGTCAAGGTTGTCTGGGATATGCTCTTCTTCAATGTTTGCTTGCACCATGGATGCGGTAACGCCCTTGGCCCATCTGATTTTGGCACTTGGGTCACGATAGTTTTTACCAACCTTGACAATAGTAATTGGAACCACCAGCCCACGACCAAACGAAGTTTTGGTCTCTCCAGTCAACATAGTAAAGACTCCAACACTATCCAACGTCTTGAAATAGTTTCTCAACTCCTCATAGTTGTTAATTAATTCATCCTTGATCGTCAACAACCTGGAAAACTTCTTTACACCTTGCTCTTTAAACAACTCTTTACCATATTCCACAAGGTTCAATTCGTTAACCTTGAAAACGTCTTCATTATACAATGTCTGAATTACTGAAGAGTCTCCATTACTCTTGAACTCGTCCGGATCCATTTCAATTGCATCTGCAGCCATTTTCCTGGCCAAAACGTAATCCTCTGGGTGTATTCTCGTAGCATCTAACAACTCAACTGATTCCGAAAGAGTGTCAATTTGGCTGTCAACCGGGATGTACAAGAAAGAGGCACAATTGTAAAAAACTTGTGCCGTTGTCAAGCCTTCCTCAATTAAATCACTTCTTGCAACCAATGTAGAATTTAAATTGTTGACAATGTTTCTCACCAATCCTGACGCCTTACGTGGACCAAGCCCTGCAACATATTGCAAAGTCTGCGCAACGTACGAGTCGCGGACTGCTACGTTGATGTCAACACCGGTGACATTAACAAGGTCAACAAATGCAGATTCCAATGCCTCCTTCACTAAATCAATAGGAATGAGTTTCTGATGTTCATGGAAAGTAAGCGACAAAATATCATCACCCAACGAGACATACTCCAAGAGTGGGTCTTGAATATATTTGGCAACTCCAATAGCGTACCTAACCAATTGCGGCTTGTCAGGGGAATCAGTTTTGGCTCTTTCGGAATTTTGGTAAAGTCTAGCGGTTTCATCTGGTCCCCAAATCACGTCAATCAATTCCGGTGTTGTGTCCTTTGGAAGCTCATCGATGTTGGCCATGATATGATTTTCCTCAACAAATTTTTTCAAAATATCGTATAGTCTTTTACTGTTGGCATTGAATCCTGATATTACTAAAACATCTGGCTTGTCAATCTTTAAACGCTTATCGATAAACTCCTTCAACTGCCCAGTGAATTTTTCCTCACTCTCCAAGTCTCTGATAGGATTTGTTTCAGATTTGAAGAAATCCTGAACTTTGCCCGTATCCTTGACAAAGACACCGACCACAGCACTGTCATAATCACCTTTACCAAACGTCAAAGCCAATACATTTGGTCTTGTTCCCTTGTCATATCCAAATGGTTTGTAGGGAGCTTGATCAAGTTTGGAAGTGAAACTAGCACGCACCTCCAGAGCAATCAATCTCTCACACTCGCGTCTCAAGTCCTCCTTAGTGTTCAAGGCAACCATAGCACACAACTTCTTAAACGCCATCTTCAAAACTATTTCTCTCTCATTATTCCACTGCTCCGAGACTTCCGAAGATCCATCTGATTTCAAACAGTTGAATATACTCTGGAACCATTCTTGAGACTGTCTGGGCTCCACAGTTATTACAGCCAATCCCAATTTTTCAGCCTCCAACATTCTCAAAAACACATCCGGGGTACGCACTAGCTCCGAAGGAAAACGATTGATGGCGTACTTGATGTCCGCATAAGGACTATAATTGTCAATCGTATTCCTTCCCTTTTCAGTGATAGCCACACTGATTGACGCTAGAGACGCAAACGTTGACCTTACCTCGTGCCTGATCTTGGGATTATGGAAAATCTCTTCAGCAAATGTTCGTCTGATCGCATCTTTTGCTGTCTTTTGATCTCGGAACAAGGCTTCCTCATCATCGACCAACTTGTTAATCACAAAATCAGGAGATTCTTGTGAATCGTCGGTAGCGTGGATCCTATAAGTCACATTATAGCCTTGTGAACTCTGGTCTTGCACATTTTCCCCAAATTGTTTGGCAGTGATCCCATAAGCTTCAACACCATCATACAAAATATTCGATTTGATTCTATCATACAATGCATATTTTGAATGCTTTTTACCCCTGCTATTAGTCTTCCCTTCTGTGTCTTGCTCTTCATCTTTTCCCTTATTTGCCAAGTTTTGAATTTCCTTGGCGTAAGTAAAGTTTATGTAATCCTGAGTATCTTGAACTGCCACCATTGTGTTTAAAGATTTGAGATCCATGGTGAGGTCATCATCGACACCCAATTCTCGAATCAAGTTTTCCATATTCAACCGCTTTTCATATAGAGAGTGGTACTCAATGTCCAACTTAACAATTCTCCACAAGTCGTCTTCAAACAACAACTTATGTACGCTAGCACCATCGGCATCCGACAACAAATCATCTCTTCGATTTGCCCAGATGAAAGGAACTTCAAAAGATTTTTTGGAAATGAACTCAACTACTTTGCCAACAGCTTCTTTAAATGGTTGCTCCAAAAAGCCGCCTTTGAATGCAGCTCTCTCTTGCAACAAGACATCAGCAACCCATTGTTTTTCAAGTTCCAACTCATCGCCCTCTAGGTCAATATAAGCCAACGTGGAACGGTATTTTTGGTAACGTTCAGGAATGTCAATGATACGAATTAAATTGTCCTCCTCTGTCAACATACGTTCTTTCAACTCAGAGTGTTCAAACACTTCGTCTAAAGATGTTGGATCCTCATTGCCCGCAGCACCAAGATCTTCATCCTCTTGTGCCTCCAATGCCCATTCATATTCACGCCCATCACCAAACACCTCAAATAGTTCTTGAAGACTTTTACGATCCACACTTGACAATTTGGAAGTATCGATCTTGGGTCCTTTCTTTTTCATCCTTTGCCTTTCGAGTTGTCTTTGCTTTCTTGTCTCTTCATCTTCATCCGACAATTCGTCTTCTTCAATAAAATCTTCAAACTCGTCCAATATGTTAGATCGATCACGTGGCACTGTCCCTCTCTCGTTCAAATCGTTACCAACAAACCTCCCCTCCAACTCTTCGTCGGCGTCATCAACATCATCATCATCATCATCATCATCATCGGCAAAAATATCTGGTACTGCAGAGGATTGTCTAGACAGAAACTCGCCTTGCTTTGACGCATCAGCTTGTAAACTCTCTTCTTCGTCTGATGTCTTTCTTTTCAACCGTTTGAGTTTATTCCCTTGTCCACGAGGTTTAACACCAGAATTTTCCAAAAGTAACTCGAGATCATCTTCATCTAATGCATCATCCTCTTCTTGACGTTCTCTTTCCCTCTTTCTTTTCTTGTGTCTTCTTTTCTTCTTTGATTCTACTTCTTCGTCCTCGTCGTCCACTATGAAGCCCTCACGGACTTTTTGGATCTCTTCTTCGTTTTCATCATCGTCGTCCTCCTCAGAAGAGTCTGTTACAGAGTCTCTTGTGACATCTTCTCTCTCGCCTTCAGATCCCGACTGATTTTCCTCGATAGCCTCGTGATTGACAATTTCGTTCTCCTCGTCAGACATGCTGGAACGGCTTACCAGAATGAAAGATTATTTATCAACGATGCTATCTGATATAGTAAAGGGTAGCACAGAATCACTTCAATCTATAGCGTGTATCAGATGGTGATAATGTAGATACCTGTAAATTAAGATGAATTGTACACACTTATGTGGTTAATCACAACGCTTTTGGGGAGGGGGGAGGGTGGTCTTTTCATTTTTCTTCACGAAATAAATTTTTCGCCTGGGAAACAAAAGGAAAGATTTATCATTGATTACGTAATCCTGTACATGGGTAGATACACATTTGATTACAGTAAAACACTAGCTGCTACACAGATAGTTATACTCCGAAGCAAGCTTGTGATGAGCATCAGCTACACACACACACACACACACACACGCTTGAGCCAGTACATAAGGCAAAGCTATTGCTTGTCATATTGTCGGTTAAGTTTCAAGTTGAACTGTCTGTTCTTTTCGCTGATGTAATTGCCCGCCTCATCATCGGTACGACCTCTTTTTTTGTTAAACTTCCGATCCTTGGAGCCCTTCACAATGGCACTGACTTCCTCCTTTACCTTTTTGTCAACAATGTCGGAATTGTGATCACTCTGACAAGACTTGAGGTAGGCCTCCTTGTCCACTTTTATGTTGTTAATTTCTTTGTAGTATGAGGCTTCTGCCAACTTATCTTGGTCTTGTATACCAGTGTTTAATCGTCTTTGTTGCTTTTCATCCCACGCTTCACATTCCTCTATTGTATATTCCAATATACGTTCATTTTGAGGTAGGCTTTTTCTCGAGTCAGGTTCATAATGATGTGTTGATTTTGATTGAAGCGTGGCTAGTTTTTGCCTTCTTGTTTCTTGTGCCACATCTGCTTTGTTAAGCCTGATTGTTTCTAGTCGTTTGGATTTCAACTGGGTGAACTTACCTAAAAGTGTTGCTAGCGACTCAGATGAGGTGGTGTGTGTGGACTCCGGCATTTGTGGGAGCTAGTGGGAGGATGAGACGAAAAGGAGATAAAGGAGTTGTGTTTTTTTTTTTTTCGAATAAGTGCGGCGCATAGTTGAATTTGAAAATAGGGCTATCACTTTAAATACTAGTCACACCGATGATCTTTCCAAAGTGATATGCTATACAGAGGTAGGCGAGTCAGAAAAGCGATTTAAGAAACAGGAACGTTTACATGCACAACCTGTGATCGTGGTCTATTGTTTTTATTTCTAGTACTTTTGTCGTCTAATACGCTGCCAAACCAGAAACACCCTTATACGAGGGTAACCGCTTACTTGACTCTACAGTGAACAGAATCTTTAAGCAAAGTAACCTCCTGTACTCCCGCGACGATTTGATTCCTCTTTGGTGTGATTTGTCTCCACATCCTTGTCCTGTGTTCCTTATCGAAAAGTCTGCGCCCAGATATCAACACGGAATAGTAACGCTGAAGCTTTTCCGTACTCGCAATTGTATAGAGCTGAATAGCTAAAACTGTGGCTGCACCCCCCCTATGGTTGTGGTGGTGATTGAAAAGATAACAAATAAAACTCAAATGCCCGAAATGCGGAACGGCGACGGATCGAGACCTATTTCGTGCCGTTCAGTAATTTTCGGGGATTGCAGGTGCACGAGGAGGAGAGGCTTTAATTTAAGGTTTAACCCACTGACTTGTATTAGCTTGTGGATGATTTTGCAGCGCCATAGTTATGAGGAAAGTATATTTAAATACCCCTATTCACCCCTTGGAGTGTCAATTCCCAACACTTGATACAAGATCACTTTTTGTTCACGCAATCATAACCCGATCACGTCATACTTTTTTTTTTCCATATATACTAACGCCAAGCGCACGATATGTCCTCAATTACTACAGCCGAAAAGACCAAGGAGCAGAAGTTTCATGATTACATCTTGAATCTACCTCAAGATAAGGTCGACTCTATCAGGGGCAAGCCATTGGAGGTCTTGAAGGTAATTGACGACTATGGGGAACGTTTCATGGATATTGGTCGTAAAAAGGGTGATTTGATCACCGCTGAGATCAGACAAAAGACACCAAAAGTTATGATTGAGTTGGGCGGGTACTTGGGATACTCAGCAGTGTTGTTTGCCAATGAATTGATCCAAGACCCAGAAGCCAAGTATTATAGTTTCGAAGTCAATCCAGAGTTTGCCAAAATTGCTACCGATGTTATTCGCTTAGCGGGGTTATCGAAAAAGATTGAAATAATTGTTGGAAAAGCAGCATATACGTTGGTTGACTTTAAGGAGAGACTTAACAAGAATGCCCAGTTCAAAGCATTGGATTTCATCTTTATTGACCATTGGAAAGACTTGTACGTTCCCGATTTGAGAGAGTTGGAGTCCCTCAACTTTATCGCACCAGGCACCGTGATTACTGCCGATAACATCTTATCACCTGGTGTGCCCGAATATGCAAAGTATGTGAGGTTGTCCCCAGAGGAGAAGAAACTATACAATGAAAACAACCCAAACCCTAACGGTGATGAGTATTTGGGCAGATGGAATATCTTGTACGAAACTGAGACAGTGAAAGTTGAGTATCCTAGTGGTCGCGTTGATGCTATTGAGATTACCAAGTGTACTGACTATCTCTCCGGTTAGAAAGTGTGTTTGTGTGTATGTGTGTGTGTAGTTTTTTATATGAACTAAACAGTTGTTCAAATTTCAAATAAAAAAAAAATGTAGGAGGAGCAAAGCAAAAAACGAAAAAAAGCTACAGTGCTAACATAAGCACCATTGACGAAAATGACCGACTTGACGCCGACATTCAACCAATATGTCAACATTGTGGAGTCTGAACTCAAACCAAAGAGACCACTACATCCAAAAGAGAAACCATTGTATCTAATCAAGGACAACTTCAACAAAGAATGTGTAGAATTTTATCAAATATTGACCAACTTGAGCCAGTTCGTCAATGATATCAGAGCAGAATACCTCGCTGTATCAGACAATGCTTCCAACTCTGCCTCCAAAGACAAAATTGATGAAGAGTTCAACACGCGAGTACAGCAATGTTTCAAGAAACTCGGGGCGTTGGAGTCATACGAGTCAAGGAGACAAAAAATGGTTCAAACAACATTACTGAAACGATGGTTTTTTCAAGAAGACAATGAACAGGATGTCTACTTTGAAACTGAGGCTAGTCACAGACACCAGGTTTTACGATTCTTAATGGAATCCCTTGTCAATTTATCAAAGTCTTATGAAAAGATGCAACGTAAACGAATCCAACGTGAAAAACAGCTAAATTCGCTAAACTTTCAAAACATCAATGATGAATTGGAGAAGGACTTGGACAATTCCAAAATATTCACTAGCTTGGATCGAATTCAGCGAGATATAGAAATGGAGGAGGAGGAGGAGAAGGAAAAAGAACATACCCCACACTTTGAGATGAGCCAGGATCAAATCCAAGAATTGGAATCTGAGAATAAGGAATTGCTCAATTTGAAAACAACACAATTGAATCAAGTGGATAATATCCAACAATCGATTCTTGATATTGTAAACATTCAAAATGAGTTGAGTTTCAAACTTCAAGAACAAGGTGATCAAATAAATAACTTGATGGATACTCATTCGCAAGTGGAGTTGGAAGTGCGAGAAGGTAATCGAACCTTGAACAAGGCAACTAGAAAAAACAAGAGAGGAGCCAACTACTTGGTTACAATTTGTATCGTTTTGGGCTGCCTTGTGGTGATTATAGATTTTCTAAAGTTTATATAGTGGTAATGGGTTGTTGCGGGTCAATTCTAAATTAAAGCTCAGTAACTTTCCCTGCCCCAATCGTTTGCCCTTCTCTCCGGAGTACAATTCTTCCAAGTTTCGAATTATCTTGGTAGGTCGTCAATGGTAACGACGCCCCTCCATCAACTTCAATTTGTACAATTGCATCTTGTTTCGAGGTCAAGTGTAATTGCTTCTTTTTTTTCTTCTTGTTTGAATTTGTAATTTCTATGATTTGGGTGATTCTCGCTGGAACTTGACTGGAGTTTCTAAACAACACGAACGGCATACCTACTAAAAGTGGTTTGTCCATGTTGAACAAATGGACCGAAGCAACAAACAGCTTGACTGTCTTGAGTGAAGAATTCACCTTTGTTACAATATCACCATTACGAACAATATCGATGGACTCGTTTGAAACTTGGCTGCTTTTGAATATCAAAGTGGCCAACTGTCCCGCAACGGTAAAATCGACTGTTGCTTGAGACACTTGTATGGACAGTATTTGCAAATTTTCTTCGCTGGGGTGGAACACGACAGTCTCACCCGGTTGAGCAAATCCACTATTCACTTTCCCAATGACCTTCAAATCACCTTTATCCTTGTAGACGTCATGGACTGAAAAATAAAATGGCTCTTGTGAGACACTCGATTGGATGGGTTTCAGCAATGGTACATTCTCAATGTACTGTCCCAATGTGGGTCCGGAATACCACTGAAACTGTTCAATAGAGGGATCTCTTTTTACCACGTTATTACCTGTTAGTCCGGAAATGGGAATAAAGTCGATCTGCTCTGGCTGGAAATCCACATCCGAGCTTGTCAAAAATTCAAACAACTGACCTTTTATGGTGTCAAATCTATTCTCATTCCAATCTTCTTTATCCATCTTGTTCACAACTACACAAATCTTTTCAATGCCCAAATTCTTGGCCAAAATTGTGTGCTCTTTCGTTTGCCCGTCTAACGCGAACCCGGCCTCAAACTCACCCGTTATTGAATCAACCACCAACAAGGCAAAGTCGGCGTTAGATACACCCCCAATCAACTGTGGAACAAAGTCCCTATGACCAGGTGCGTCGATAGCTGTAAACTTGGTAGTAGCAACTTCAAAGTCGGTGGCACAAATATCCACAGTGACTCCGTGACTCCTTTCTTCTTCTGTCTGGTCCATGATCCATGCCAACGCAAACGACCCTTTACCTATTTTCTCACTCTCCTTGACCAATTTGTTAACAGTTTTAGCGTCGACAATACCATAATCAAACAATAATCTTCCCATGAGAGTCGATTTCCCAGCATCGACATGTCCAATAACCACAAATGACTTGTGACGTTTGCTGTATTGTGGGTTGTTGGCTAGTTCACTCTCAATATCCACTTTTTTGAACGCCTTTGTTTCTTTGACCTTGTTTGCCGTCTTTTCCTTTGGTGGATCATCATCTATTTTCAATGAGCCAACCCCTTCAAAGGCCTGCTTTTGTGCATTTAAAATTTCATCATCTGGAGAAGGCTTGGTGAAGTTGTTTTGCGCCTTGGCCACTTTTTCTAAAGATATGTCAGTAATGGGATGGAATATAGATTCATTCAATCGTCTTCGTTTAGCTTTTCGATCTTCTGATCCGTCTTTGAACCAGAACACAGATACTTCATCAATGGGTGATTTCAATATAATTGAATCGTCCAATGCAATGTCAAACGAAAATGACGGTTGGGAGGTTACAGGTTGTGCAGATGGTCGATGTGATTCAGTAACATCCCGCGCTGGCGTTTCTGCTTTTATATGCTTCTTTCTTAGTATTGATGCACTCGGCAGCCTTGAGGATTCTTCACTCGACGTGGATGTATTTCGTGTGAATTGGTCCAAGATCGAGGCAGATGGTTGTCCCGATCTTGCTCTTGCCAATCGCGCTAGCTTTGATTCTGAGGAAGACGTCCCCACCAGAATTGGTTGTTCCAGTAGGTGGCCACTCGTTCCGCTTTCCCTCTGCTGAGCTCGTAGCTTTGCTAATTGTGCAAGTTTCGACATGAATAACGGTGTATGGATCTTGTGGTTGACAAGAATCGAGTTTCTTTTTTTTTTTTTGTTGCTCTCGTTGCCATTGATGTAAATGAAGACGAATGAATGTTAGTAGATAGTGAAATACATACTCTTGAAGCTGGATTTAAGTTCTTCTATGGACGGTTCTAACTCAAAGTAGTTAAAATACAAGGCCTCCTTCAAAGCTAATTCCGGGATGTCATCGTTGTACGACTTTAACTTTGCTTTCAATTGCGGTAACACCTCGTGTAGTAAATCGTACTCTTCGTTTGTCAACTTGTCTTCATCGAATTGTTCTAGCTCCTCTTGCGAGTTATAGTCTAATTCATCTTCATCGTAATCCATGTCTATGTGTATTGGAGGGACTCTTGTTGAACTGCGTGCCGAAGATGTTGCTCTGCAGTTGTGGTTGGTTCAAACTTTTTCACGACATTCAAATATTTTGCGACTTGCGAAAGTCTTAAACAACGGCTGTTGCACCGAGGCACTCAAAATTGTTACTGTAGTGCAGAAAGTACCAGGTCGCTACCTCATAGTGATACTAAGAGACGATGGGGCACTATCTGTTAGTTGCCTGTATAATGGTGTTGGTTGTACTACTTTGTTTGTTTGTTTTTTTGTATTTCCTACTGCTTTGAGGTAGTGGTTTCAAAATGTAGGGGTATTGGATAACAACATCCAGCTAGTAGAAAAGTTGTGACATATGGATTGCAGTATATTTACATGTTTTACAACTACATACCAACCCTGTAATGGAAGGGTTAGCATGAAGGTCTGTGATGAAAGTCCCTAAACACCTGAGTGTACTGCCAAGTTTCTAGTTGCACCGCAACGCGTTCTTACTCCTTCAATACTAGTTTTTGGACGGCTAATGGGTGCTAGGGTTGCGTGGAAGACGATACTCAAGGGAATGCTACCCAAAGCGTCCAAAACATCATCATCATCAAATTCATCATATTTATCATATTCATTACTTGCGTGTTTGACACCATCAAGTTGTTCTCTGCTAATTGGTAATCCATGTAGTGGGCCCAAGGTGTTTCCTGTACTTTTGTAATAACAATCCAAGAACCCTGCCATTGCAAAAGCAGCATTAAACTCATTTTCAAGCAGTGCTGGTACCTCAGTGCAATTGTTCACCACAAGATGCTTTTTGATAAAGGCTATCACTGTCTCAACTGCTGATAACTTGCCACTTGACAACTTCAACGCAAGAGCATCGGGTGGTATCACCGTAATGTTGAACTCCTTTTCGCTAATCAACGACTCATTCAAGTATTTGTGGTCAGCCAAATGTTCACAAAACTTCCCCAAGTCCATTGCTGATTTATGTATGTTGTTGTCACCACTCTCTATCTAGTATGCTGCCTTTCGCTTCTGCACTTTACTGGTAGATGGGCTTTCTGGATTGTTTGAGATATATCGTCGTATTTATGTTAAGTACATCGTGGTAACCGGTTGAGAAAAAGAATTGGTGATGTCACCTCAAAGCTGCAAAAGAAAAGAACAATGCTTTTTGTAAGCGAATGAACTAGATAATATTCTCAAGGTGAGAGGTGACAGGTTTTTACTCGACGGGGAGTGGTTCTAAAGGTTGCATGAGTTGCACAAATGTGACTTCATTGAAATGCAAAAAAAAAAAACAAAAGAAATTGCAAAAGATTATTTTAAAATACAACATC
This sequence comes from Lodderomyces theae, assembly GCF_024610275.1. Classification (NCBI taxonomy): domain Eukaryota; kingdom Fungi; phylum Ascomycota; class Pichiomycetes; order Serinales; family Debaryomycetaceae; genus Lodderomyces; species Lodderomyces theae. The sequence goes on along the minus strand of NW_026261364.1, from coordinate 151,696 downwards.
AATACACAAACAACAAAGAAAGCCACAAACGTTAAAACATCGATTTTCTCTTGAGACATTAGGGCTCAATCCCTCCCCCCAGGAGTATCCACAGTCAGATTACAACACAATCTAGTAGTTTTCTTTTTTTTTATTTTTATTTTCTTGTAGTGAAAACAGCCCGCCCTTGCATTTGACTGCTTCGCCTCTTTAATTGTGACATTGAGGTTTCGTCAGGTAAGTATGGTCAAGAGTTACATCATAAGAGCGGCAAAGAAACACAAATTGCTTTAGTTTACAGTACTGTGAAGTCTTTTGAAGTATCACCATCTAAACTTTGTGTAAACTACATTGAATCTAAAAATAAACTGTTACCGCGAGCAATGGCTGAAGAGTTCAACCAGAATCTGCAAAAGACACCGATGAAAAGCTACACGATCGGAGTTAGCAATTCACAAAAAGTAGTTGTTAGAATGGCACCTAAGTAATCACGGTCATCGCCTAAAACCATTAATTCTGAAGCTTTAACAAGTCGACACCAAGATACTCCACAATTGCTTTAGAGGCTGCAACCACCCCCTCATCGCAATATCTTCTGCCGCTTAACTGAAGTGCAATCGGAGCCCCAGCAAACTGGTTAGGATCGTAACCTCTATTCTCTAACTCCTCCATACCGCTTCTGTACTGGTAGTTCAAATCCTCTTTAGTCCACACATCAATCTTTGGATCTTGAAACAAGCCCGTTTGAAATACCAAACTTGGAAAATCAAGCAAGTTGTAAATCAAAGTGTACGACTCGTTGTAAACCTCTTCTGATTTAGGAGCAACATTGTTATAAACTGGACCAAGGAAGAAATCGATATTGTTCTCCAAAAGGAAGTCACTATACTCTTCCCTTAGTTGGTCTCTGATCGCATTCAACTTTCGATTTTCATAAACTGTGTACTCTTTAGCCCCATCACCCTCATTCAAGTACCACTTTGTCAACCTAGGCAATGGCTCCCCAGAAGCCGCAAAGTCCTCTCGCAAAGCTCTATTACCGTCACAGTTGGATAGCTTTGTGGCAACATCATAAGCCAATCTTCCCTTTTTTGGCACAAACTCGATTATTTCCACACCAGCCTGCTTCAATTTCTCAACAACTTCATTCAATCCTCTGCGTATTGGTGGTGACACTCTACACACGCCATCATCTCTGACAACAGCAATTTTCAACTTGGACAAAGAGGGTGCAGGAACACTGCGCCATGGAATCGGCAAGCTCCAGGGGTCGTGGAGCCAAGGTGTACCCACATTGATGTACAGCTTCATAAACAAATCAATATCATCAATAGTCCTCGACAACGGACCAATTACACCAACAACACTTTCTTGACCCCCTGACTCTCCAACAACTCCTCTTGCCGATATCCTTCTTGATGTCGGTCTTAGGCCATGACATCCCGAAAATGCTGCTGGAGATCTTATAGAACCGCCAATATCTGAACCCACTCCAAGGACACTTCCACCAAAAGTAACGATTGCACCTTCTCCTGAGGAAGAGCCACCGCTTGATAAAAGAAGATTGTATGGACACTTGGTAAATCCAGTTATATTGTTTCCTGAATCTAAATGCAACAACGATTGCGGCTCGTTGGTCCTGACGTAATATACCGCACCTAGTTTGTAAAGAACGGTTGCAGTGATGGCATCTTTATCGGCAATGTTATCTAATAATGACACAATTCCCGAGTGGCCGATTCTTCCCTTGAGAGAGATATGCTCCTTTAAGGAGATTGGCAAACCATGAAGAGGGCCCACTGTCTTTCCGTGGGTTTTGAAATATTCGTCCAACTCCTTGGCTCTGGCGAGCCCTTCGTCAATGAAGAATTCAACCGCACAATTTGTAAATTGATGAGCCAACACAGCTCGTTTTGCAAAGGCTTGAAACACTTCAACAGATGTCCACTGCCCTAACGCAATCTTTCCTACAATCGAAGTTCCTGGACAATCGGTTATTTCAAACTCACGAGGGGACAACAACTTTTCATCGTATAGATATTTCAATGCATTGAATTGATCAGCTTGCAATTTTTCGATTGGTTCAGGAAGTTCCACTTTGAGCTCTTGTGGTATTGATTCATCTAGTCTTTGGCGATATGCTTTGATCTTTGGAATCCATTTCTGGAACTTCTCTGGATCTTCATATCCAGACAAATCATCCTTTGTGAGCAAGGAATGGAAAAGCTTGTCAAGGTCTGGATCAATTGGCATGGTGTATGGGGCACAAGCGTGTAGTTAAAGGGCGTTCCTCTAATTCTTGGAAAAAATGGACAAGTGTATACTGTTATATGTAGTTGAGCGATTGGTTTTGTGGAGAGGCTCCTGGCTAGCGGAAATGAACTTTCCTTTTTCGGCGCGGAATTTTATACCGGTTTGAGAGCATAAAGCGGACAATGTTTCCCGCTATTCCTGTCAAAAACGTTCTAAGCGGGATGTCAAACGTTCATGACCTTTTGAGTAAACGGATTCCGCCTCTGTGTAACAAATTACCAGTAACAAGTAATACAACTTTCTTACTGATTACCTAAAAACTTTACATGTTCACGATAATCATATTCAATTCACAGAATGGTACATTTTTTGATTTTAGTCAAATGTAACGCGCTATCTATTTCAAACAGATCAATTGAGTAGATTAACCTTTAAAATATCGTCGACAATAAGCTTACCAGCAGCAACAACCTCCTCATCGCGATACCTTCTTCCACTCAACTGTAACCCAATTGGAGCGTGTTTGAACTCCTCTGGTTTATAGTTGCTATTTTCCAACTCCTCCAACTTGGATCTGAATTTGTAGCTCTTATCTTCATCAGTCCACACATCGATTTCCGGATCCTGTTTTAATCCTGTTTGGAATGCTAACGTTGGGAAGTCCAAGATATTGAATAAAGCAGTGTATGACCAATTGTAAACCTCACCTGGACGTGGCGCAACGTTGTTATAAGCTGGGGACAAGATGAAATCAATCTTTTTCTCAACCATCAAATCGTTGTACTCGTTTCTCAAGGCATCTCTAATCACATTCAACTTACGATTCTCTTGTATGGTATAGTTTCTTGCACCGTCTCCATAATTCAAATTCCACTTGGTAAGTCTTTGCAATGGCTCACCACTTTTTGCCAATAACTCGCGTTGCTTCTCATTACCATCACAGTTGTACATTTTGTTGATTGTTTCGTATGCCAATTTAGTATTTGGTGGATCAAGTTCTATAATTTTCACTCCTGCTTCTTTCAACTTTTTGGCCACAGTATCAATTCCACGTCTGATAGGTGGTGATGGTCTCACCAACCCATCGTCTCTAATGACTGCAATAGTCAAGTCTTTGGCTTGCGGTTTGGGAACATCTCTCCAAGGCATGTACAATGACCAGGCATCATAATCCCATGGATGGCCATTGTTTATATACGTCTTCATCATGTATTCAATGTCACTGATTGTTCTAGTCAACGGCCCATACACAGCTGGAACTGACTCTTGACCAGCACCCGAGGACACACCTCCTAATAGTGATAGTCTTCTTGTAGTTGGTCTTAATCCATGACACCCTGAGTACGCAGCAGGTGCTCGCACTGAGCCGCCAATGTCTGATCCAATGCCAATAGCTGACCCACCAAACGCAACCACTGCTCCTTCTCCTGAGGACGAACCACCACTCGATAACGCAATGTTGAAAGGACATTTAGTCTTTTCCGAAAAGTTGTTTCCTGAGCACAAATGCATCAAGGTTTGCGGTTGTGTGGTTCTGATGTAAAATACCGCCCCCAAATCTGAGAGAATTTGTGTTGTCACCGCATGCTTAGCTGGAATGTTGTCGATCAATCCCACGTACCCAGCATGTGTGATCTTTCCTTTATATCCTGATTGCTCTTTCAAGGATATTGGAACTCCATGCAACGGTCCAATAAGTTTCCCATTTTGCTTTTGGTAGTCATCCAACTTTTGCGCATGCTTCAATCCTTCATCAACAAACAACTGGTGAGCACAGTTTGTAAACTGATGAGCAATTGTTCCTCTATGTGCAAACGCTTTGAAAACCTGCACTGCAGTCCATTTCCCATCTCCAATGTTTCTCACAATTTCAGTGGCAGGCGAGTCTGTGATTTCAAACTCCTCGGGTGTGAGTAGCTTGTGCTTGTATAGGTAGTCAACAGCATCGAGTTGCTCCTCTACCAACTCCTCAATTGGTTTCGGAAACTCAACCTTATACTCGTCTAAAATTCCCTCTTCCAATGCCTTCTTGTACTGTTCAATTTTGGGAATGTACTGCTTGAACTTTTCTGGATCCTCGTATCCCTCAAATGTCTCTTTGGTCAAAAATGATGCAAACAAGGAATCATCGTCTTTTGAAACGTGTGCGGTCATGGTAATGTGTGGAAAATAAAAGCTCTTCTGTATGATGACAGTCAAGCCAACTTTTCAAGGAATCTAGTCCCTTCTTATATAGTGTGGGCCCTATCACTCATATACTTGGCACTATTGTTGAAAAGAAAAATTAGCGCATTTCAATTATTGCCTATTTGGGAACAGTGGGGGGGTTGGACAAGAGATAAACAGAAAAAGCGCCACAGAATCTTCTGCATTTATCTCTTTAGATAATATCGTCCAACTTTCATTACGCAGGATACTAGTGCATGCATAACAGAGCACTGGCACATCTTGCAAGTAGTAGAAAGATTAACTGTAACTGGCGACACGTCTGCACGAAGAAATACGGCATCTCTATAATGGTGAGCTGTTCGCAGTAGACCTGTCAATTTCGTAATTGCCCCGCCTTTAGCGGGTAATTGCGCTACCTGAAACTCTGTACCGCTTCCAAAAAACGGAGTCAGTTCAGTATCTTTCAACGCGTATGCTATCTACTTGTGGGATTCCAAGTTATTAATTGTATCAATTGACCTCTAAACCACCATTAAGAGTGTGCTTTATTTCCTGATATCCGTATTCTCACAAAAGAATTATGCCTTGAGCTGTTTTTGCTCCTATCTCGGTGCAAAATATTTTGTAGCTGCATTGTAGTGCTGGAGAATTGCCAGGATTGGTCTTACGGTAGGTCTACTACCTACATTTTCATGCAAAGAGCCTCTTGATAGGAATTTGAGTGGGAAATTCATTTTGAAAACCCTCTTGTGTCTTCAGTAAGTATAACACAAAAGATCAGTTTTCTCGCCACTCAAACTTCAAAATGCTCCTTCTTTATGTCAACTCAATTGCAACAACAACATCAACAACATCATCATCATCACCACCAGATGTTTGACGACCACACAAATGGCATAATCGCTGAGATTTCTTCCAGCCACGAAGCAAAAACACAAATTGACGAGAAATTGATCGACAATTACATCCTTACTTTGGATACAGAAACTACACAACAAACATCATACTTTCAGACAATTATCCCCCTTATCAACCAGACCTTACTCGATAGCCAGTATGCCGAGATTGATCCCACTGGGATCTTGCTTAAGCTTTTGGAAAAGATTTTATCTTTTATCAACTTCGAAGAGGTGCTTCAGTTTTACCCTCCCGAGTTCATTATACAAAATTTATTCACGTCATCGACAATTAGTATCTTGTGTTTAAAGATATTGACGTTGAATTTGCATCAATCACAAGCGCAGGAGTTTATCTCGTCCAACAAGATTATACCGCAGCTATTGCGAGTATTTTTTGAAGAAAACACTCCGATATCCGTGTTGAACCTGATTGAAGCATTAGTTTCAGCATTTAACTCCAGAGAAGTGCATCTATTAAAAGACGGCGAAGAGACTCTATATTTAGTAAGAAAGCTGGACAATGCTGTCCTTTTAGCTCGATTATTGGATCTAGTTTCAATATTGGTGGAGAAGGAAGATGTCGATGCAAAATTGTACAATTTTGACTTGGAGGAGATAGTTAAATTTGGTGATGACCCGTTGTTTTCAATTCTTTTAATTCAGTTCTATGTTAACATGGTTGGAGTTTGCCTCATCGATGGTTCAATTGCGAACGTGTTGACTTTATACAAAAAAGGGGACTTGGATGACTTAGTCGTGCCAGAGGTGGCTGATCTCATTCTGAAAATGAGCTACAACAACTATGACTCGGTCTTGGCCACCTTTGAGGTATTCAAAAGCTATAACTTTATTAAGATTTACGAAAAAAATGAAGTGGAGATTAGGCTCCTTTCCAATTCTAATCCCAACGTTGTCTACAAACTCAACCCATCCATTTACGACGATGTGTTGAAGAACTTGCCACTTTTTGATCGAGAATTTCTTCCCATTCTACTCAATTTTGTTGCCTCGTTCCAAGTATGGACCTTATTGCAACCGAAAGTAACCAATGAGAGATTAGAGTCTTTGTCCAGGGATAAGTTGTTTTTGTTACTTTTGGCTATGTCAAAATATACCCACACAAAGGAATATCTTTTTAACAACTTGCCAAACATAATGAACAATGAAGTTATTGAGTCCGATATTAGAAATACCGATATCTGGAAGCTAAAGCTCGAAATTCTTGAAAACTTGAAGCAAAGCGATGACATTCCTGGCTATCACTACTGGCAATCAAAGATCGAACAAAGTTACAACTTGATGAAGTTTGGACAGAGCTACAAACACGTACAGCCCAAAGTGGAAGTAATCGATGATGCATTGTAATTGGTTAATAAACATGTTTACTTCGTAAGGTTGCCACATCTCCTCTTTCTCCTTTACTTTCTTTTCATCCTTTGTGCGTTCACGATTTCAACGCCTGCTTCTTCCTGGCCCGTTTGACTGCCCAGTTCGATACAAGTACCAACAAGACGTTACCCACAACTATCCAAATGATCAACACCCCCAAGTTTCTCCCCAAATGTCCCTTCCAAGTGTCAAAAAATACCACCTTCAATGCTTCGTAAATATTGTACATTGGCATGGCATACCCAAACTTGTAAAACCCAGGCATCAAGACAAAGGGAGCAAACGTTGCTGAGATGTTGGAGACAATGTTGAAAATCATCCACGGCGCCATCAAAATCTGCTGCTCAAAGGCCATAATTATCAGCACCACAACTTCATTTATAACTCCCACTGCACTAAGGTATAGGTACATAAACATCCAGAGTACAACAAATCCAGCATGGCCAAATGCAGCTTCTGTAGGAATTTTCAATGCAATTGTCATCAACCCGTAAACCAATGCTAATAATAGCGCATTCAATTGTGATACAATTACGCGGTAAAACACGTATGAGCGGTATTTTAGTCTCTCCCTCATTATTCTGTAGATCTCCAATGAGAAGTTGAACTGGTTGAAGGAAAACAATAGCGCGTAAATGAGACCCAACTCTGAAGGACCTAGAATCGCTGAATTTGATGATGATCTGTTGTCAACAAAATTGAGAATAGGAAATGTCGTAAACACTGGAATCGATGTGTTTTGAAGTAGATTTTGTTGTTGAGTAGGCGATAAAGACCGGATAATCTCGGGATACACTACATTACTGAGCCGAGTATTCCAACCAAATGCAACAGCATTCAAGTTTCTTATAAAATACTGGTTCAACGCTGAAAAGTGGCGCCCGCTCTCGTATACCGCTGTGACTGTTTGATTAATCTGCCCCAGCGTCATGTAAGTTGCATTACCTGACGTAAAACTTTCGTAAATGAGCTGTGTTGCATTTGGTTTAATATAAAAGCCCAGCCAATATTTCTGATGATGTATTTGTCTCACGAGCTCTTCGTATAGCGTATTGTTGTGAGAGTCCGCCAAATTACGAAACTCGGTTGTATTTGCAACCTTATAATTGCCCAAGCGACTGAATACTGGCCCTTGTATGAGGCCAATGAACTCGTTCGATATGTATGGCTGTATCTGGGTTCCATTAACCGCAAAAGATGAATCTTCATTGACAATCAACATGTCGACATTTTGAAACCTATCCTGTCGCTTGTACAAAGTACCCCAATAGAGACTCAAAAAGCCAACGTAGATGCAAAACACTTGGACATAAGCCCATATGAATTTCGGCGCTGCGTGTTTATACTCGCTCAAACGCTCTTGGAATGTAAGCTTGATTGAGCCAACCAGTTGTCTTGGCTTGGTGGACTCTCTACGGGCTGATTGCTCTTTCGCCAATACTGCTCCAGCAAAACCACCTGGTCGCGGCGAATTCCCATCACCAGCGTCTTTGTTGTCGTGGAGTGGTTGTTGTTCTTCCAGATTGGAAGTACTGTCGTTTTGTGTCTCTTGTACATCCAATGGGTCAATGGACTCTGACTTGGATATTGTTGACATCTGCAAAAGAGTGGAGCTGTTCTACCTGCAGTTGCAAATGACTCAATAGTGGGGTTGTTGTTGTTGAGAAAGAAAGAAAAGTAGTCTTTAGAGATGCTATTTTAAATGTGTGTATTTGCTTTGTAAATTTCATCGAAGAAAGTTTACTGATCACAGAAAACATAAACAATACAATTTTTGTGTCACATTCATCACAACTATCAGGTACAGCTACGCCGTATCACCAATCTCATTTGAGGTTACACTTTAAAAGGCTCGGAACAAGCTACCAAGCTTTCTACACCAAAGCTTCTCTCATTTCTGTCCCTGGACTTGGGTTACTTTGAGAGAATTATGAACCTTCTGATTGGACAAAAAGCGTGCTCTAAATTTTGTTTTTGTGTAGCCGCCTCAAAATCTGCATTTTTAATGTTTTTGTACAATGACAGCTCAACTCAAAACATATAGACATTGGTCCACATTTGTTGTTCCTCTCTTCCAACACTTCGAACCGCATTCTTGAATGGCGTCCAACACATCACTCAATTCTCGCGCATCAAGTAGCAGCTCGCTAGAGGAGCCACAGGCGTACGTTGGTCCTGCTGCAGCGAGCACATCCAATCTCAAACAATCACGAACGAGGCGCTTGTCCAGTGCTGCTTCCAATTTGTTCTCAATCAATAAAGACGACAGTGACAGTACTGGTGACTATGACAATCGAGAGGACGAGAGTTTGATCCAAGATGTTGCAAATGACTACTTTAACTCAAAAGATGCCGATTACGTCTTGGGTGCCGATCACCCAGTACCAACCGGTGACGAGGGAGCACCCAAGTCGGAAGAGTTGGAATCGGTTCATCTGTATCACCCAGAATTGTATACAGAGGAAAAACCAGCGGCAACGGAGTCCCCACAAAAGCAGCCAGTAAAATACAAATTATGGGACAAGGAGTTCAAAGCCACGCGAATTCAAATCGGATTAAAGCTTTTATCAAATTATGCGTTTCTACTCGTTGGTTTTGCAGGTGCATTGTTGCTTTACTGGGCATCCTATTACGAGCGGAGCACGCGATACAAACACTTGAAAATGGCAATTGTTATCGCTGATCGTCAAGTAGGACAATTACCCAACATTGTAGGGCAAACAATCCAGTCATATTTCACAAATGTCCCAGCTTTACAACAATTGGGCAAGTTTGAGATATGGGACTATGACAAAGTCTCCTCACAAGCGGCCAAACATGGACACAACATCACCCAAGAAGTCTATCAACAGGTGCAGCATCAAAAAGTGTGGGCTGCGTTTTATGTTTACGAAAATGCAACGCTCATGTGGAACCAAGCGTTGTCAGCAGCCTCAACAGAATTTGACCCATCAAACTCTTTAATGGAAGTTGTTTACGAAACAGGACGGGATTTGAATGCGGTACTGAATTATATTATAACCCTTGTTCACCAAATTTTGAAGGCGTACCCCAATTTTGCTTCACAGAGTCAGATTGTCGCCAACATGCTCCAAACGGTGAACCAGACACAGGCGGTAAACGTAATGTCACAAGCTCCTCAGTTGATTTCAACAATCCCTACATTCAGAATCAACGATTTGCATCCCGTGACTAACCTTGTTTTTCAAGCACCCTTTCAAATTGGGTTGATTTATCTTGTTGTGTTTGGGTTTTTCCAATTCATCTTCACACTCAAAATCCACATGTATTTGGCCTCAAAGATTAAAGGTTGGAACTACATTGTTTTCCGCCTATTGTCATCGCAAGTGGCGTACATGTTTATATCGTTGGGTATGGTTGTTTTGAACACAGCGTTCCAATTACCGTTCACCACTACTTTTGGCCACTCTGGTTTTTTGGTCATTTGGATGTTTAGCTACCTTTTGATGGCATCATTGGGTAGTATTATTGAAGTCTTGGTGATTATTATGTTTGCAGTGAAACCTCAATTGATTGGGTTTGTATTGTTGTTTACAGCAGTCATCAACTTAGCTCCCATCATAAGCCCACCAGTGTTGACTCCTCCGTTTTACTACTATGGATATGCTGTGCCATCTAGAAATGCTTACGAGTTGCTACATGTTGCTTATTTCAATGCGTACAAGGGACACATGGGGAGAAATATTGGGGTGTTGTTGGCGTGGATTGTGGGAAGTAACGCCGTGATGCCGTTCATGTTGAAATACCTTGCAAAGAAAAAGAAAGAGGCTGACGAGAAACAAGCAATTGCAAATCAATGATTTGATTAAAGTTTGAGTACTCCACTTATATATTAACCCAAGTGTTACCGCAAATGCACGTTCTTTGGAAAACCATAGTCCATAATCCCACGGTTGTGATTGACTCAAATACAAACGGGTCCGTGACCAACGACACCGATCGGCATCTTGTGCATCTTCTGATATTGCCATCGTAGATGTAAATTTTCCTCAATGCATCTATATCATGATCAAGTTTCAATCTGGGGATCACTTTCTTGTCCGAAGATTGGTCATAGATGATTGATGAATCTTCCAAGGACTCAACAGCCCTATTAAAACCAATATTTAACCATTCTGTGTTGTAAAAGTACAATTCGGAAACTTTCATTTCCCGACCGATATTGTGCGCATATCTATCCACCAACATCCGTGCGATATCCTTTACGTCATCGGAGATGTTCCCCTGACAAACTAACTTTTGTTCAACTTTCAAAGAATAGCCCTTTTCTTTGGTGGCTAGCCTTGTAGCAAACTCTTTTGTGATTAATGCATCGCATTCGCGAAGATACTGTTCAAACAAACTCAAAGTCAATGGAGCACTGGAACATACAGTGAAATACCTATTTAATGCCTCCTTCATTGGCGTGAAAAGCTTGTTACTCTCGGCCAAGTCCTTGTGCAATTTCTTCAAAATTTCATGAGTTTTACCCATGGACGATATTGCATACATGAGAAACAATCGGGGCACTTTGCTCAAAATGACCGGCAACACAACTGAATTGTCAAGAGTAAGCTTGCTGTTTTGAGCATCATTTTTGAAATACGAAAGCTGCAATAGTTCTTGATTGAAGTAAGCCATCAAATCAATGAGCCATTTTATGTTTCCAATTAGCGATACAATGCACTCGCCTCTGACAACAGAGTCTTGTAAAGTATCTTCACTGGGCTTCTTTTTCGAAATCTGGCGGTATACACTCGAAAGTGAAAACATGATCCCAAAGTTTGTGCTTCTCAAATTCAATACAATCCATGCGATATCTGACATCACCGAGTTACTCTGTGCTTCACCTAGTATAAGCTGTAATGAAAGAAGCTTTTGCAATGGTGGGTTCGACAATAGTTTATCGACAGACTCCTTGCTAAAGGCATCCAATTGGAAATTGATTGACTTGTGAGCCTCGCTAATTATCGAGTCAACAAACTTCTTAACCATCAACTGAATGCTGTCATTCTTCTCGGGCATCTGCTCAAGTAATAATGAGCGAAGCCTTTTCACCTCTGATTGAATTAATATAATCAAATCGTCCGTAAAAGTGTTTGTGTAGCAAGCGTATGCATGTCTATATGCTAAGGCAACAGAGGTGGCAAATAGATCCCGTGGCTGGAACCCAGAATTGCGTACTTTTTCCACAGACCTAAATGTCAAAAGCTCGGTACCGTTGTACACCTCTGTATACACAAACGAAGTCATATTTGGCGACACGGCCAAGATCAATGGATTTTCATGCTTGATTTCGGGGAATGCAAACCCAACATCGAACACAGTCGATATTGTAGGCGGTGGAAACTGTTCATTCAATGTGTTGACAACTTTCCATGTTTTTGTATCAAGGACATCTATATGTCCATCTTCGTACAATATCAAACAATGTAAATCTGAAGGTCCACTCAAAATGGACTGCACCCTCCCAGTTCTAGATAATTTTTCCTTTAATTCAATTGTGATAAACGATTGATCCTTTCCGGATTTACTTCCGCCCAACTCATTGAATGCATCAGGTATAAGCTCTGCAGTATCGACAAGTTCGTATCTGTATATCTCAACTGCTCCGTAACTGATTAGAATACTCAACTTGGAATATTTTTCCAGAGCCGCTGATACAATATCAATGGACGATAGCGAGCTGAGTAAATTCTCCCTGTACTCTGGCAACGGTTTCATGGTGTAAATCTTTACAAGACTCAACAGTGGGGGGGTTTGGTTTTCTTTTGGCGTATGGTAATGAGGATCAGTTTTCTGCCTTCTTGCCGACTCTACGAGATACCCCCAGTCTATGGTCACCAAATAGGTGGAAATCTCATTTGTCAATTGGTCGTATGCAGTGATGACAATCTGTTTATCATTGGCAAACCCAATTGACGCCTTGCTAATCATCAACGAGATATCGCTCAATGTAATTGAAGCCTTGTGATACTCCACCTTGTGCTCACCTTGATAATACAACATGAAAGTCCCATTTCTTCGTAGTGCTAAACAAGCTTGTTTGGTTGGGATAGGATGCAGTACACCATGTGGTGCAAGCTGATTCACGCCATACGTGTATATGTACGATTGGTCCAAATTCACCAAGCTCGCAGGCTTGTTTAAGATTTGTGCTTTTTCGATATTGAGCCACTTGAATGCGATGATTGATGCTCCGGGATTGATGGGTGACTTTATGTCCTGATTTATGACATCTCGGTAGATCATCTCCATGTGGTTGTACGAAGTCAATTCGTAACTCGGTGATGCATCTTTCGAGTCCACCATTCCCACACCAGCTAGTAATATGTAGAAATTTCCATACACATCAGACACTGCCAAGTCTGTGCTAAGAGTACTCCAGCATACTAATGATATTTCAGGCAGGAAGTTGTTCTCTAGTTTAACTTCGATAGGTTGTGGTGGTGCCAATTTCCATGACTGGCCGTCAATGTTCTCGAGGTAAGTTAGAAATAAATTGTGTTTGGAGACTTTGCATGGCGATGTGTAAACAATGAGGCCATTTTTGGACCAGGATATCAAGGAAGATGTCCTTTGCACATCCTCTAAATGCACATTGACAGTTGCCTCAGTCATGTGGTTAAGTTGAGGTAGGGTGCAGTGGGGGGGGGGGGGTATGTGTGTGTGTGTCAGCAGTGGAGATTATTACAGAGTTCCGTTCGCGCTTAATACAATTTTTTTTCTTTTTTGTTTTTTTTCAATTTACAAAAAATCAATTCACTATTTCATTTTCCTTCTTTATATATCTACAAATCTCCTGGTACTGGAAATTGACTTGCCCATTGAGCAACTTCATCGCCCAACTTCTTAACCTCTGCACTTTCATCAGCCAAGGATTTGAAGCTGGCCAATAATTCTTTTGGTACTTTTCCTTGCTCTTTGCTCTTCAAATCAACGGCAATGGCTACTGCTTGGTCAATAAAGTCGGCAACCCTCGAGAACTCATCAAATCCAAACCCCCTCGTGGTCATGGCTGGTGTACCAACTCTCAATCCTGAGGGGAAAAGGGCGCTCTTGTCACCCGGAATAGTGTTTTTGTTGGCTGCAATGTTGGCCCTTTCCAAAACAGCCTCGAGTCTGGCTCCGTCAATGTTTTTTGAGTTCAAGTTGAGCAAAATTAAATGAGTATCAGTTCCACCAGAGACTAACTGGAACCCTTTGGACTCTAATGCATCTGCAAAGTGTTTTGCATTGTCGACAACTTCTTGTTGGTATTGCTTATACTCTGGCTCAGAACATTGTTTCAATGCAACAGCCAATGCAGATATGGTGTGGTTATGTGGACCACCTTGATGACCTGGGAAAACGGAAAAGTTGATCTTTCTTTCCAAATCGTATGGGATTTCTTTTCCCTTCTTGGTTACTTTCCTGATCCCTTTCCTGAAAAAGATCATGGATCCTCTTGGACCTCTCAAGGATTTATGGGTGGTGGTGGTGACAATGTCTGAGTATGGGAAAGGTGAGTCCGTGACACCAGCAGCGACGAGACCCGAGATGTGTGCCATGTCCGACAACAAGTAAGCGCCAACCTTGTCGGCAATCTGTTTCATTCTTTTGTAGTCAATAACTCTTGAGTATGCAGATGCACCAGCAACAATGATTTTTGGTCTAAAAAGTTCGGCATTCTTCTCCAAAGTATCGTAATCAATCACTCCTGTTTTTTCATTTAGTTTGTAGGGCATGGTCTGGAAATATTTTGAGACAAATGAAATTTTCGTAGTGTTGGTTTGGTACCCATGAGACAAATGACCTCCGTGGGGCAAGTCCAAACCCATAATTCTGTCGCCAACCTCCAAGACTGCTGAATAGGCATACAAGTTGGCGGGTGCACCGGATAATGGCTGTACATTAACTCCCCATTCCTCAGGGTTCAAGTTGAACGCTTCCAAGGCTCTCTTTTGACATAAGGACTCGGCCTTGTCAATGATTTCATTACCCCCATAATATCTTTCCCCTGGGTAACCTTCGGAGTACTTGTTTTGCATTTCAGAACCCAACAAGTCCATAACAGCTTTCGAAGTAAAATTTTCAGATGGAATCAAAGTAATGGAATTCTTTTGTCTGGTCTTTTCTTGGTTCAAAATGTCAGCCATTTCAGGATCAATTTCTTGAACTGGCTTCGACAACAAGGCTTGTGCCTTGCTCGAGACAGCATAGCTTCTCCTGGCCACCGATTGGATAGCAAGTCTCTGTGTCTTTAAAGCACGAATTGAAATCATTATGGTGTATGTTTAGGCAAAGATGACCAACACCAATGGAGAGCTGAAAAAAAAAAAAAAAAACAAAAAAAAAAAGAACAAAAAAAAAATTCAATTCATTGATGAAAAAGAAACCCGCTTTCGGGAGAAAATCACGTGATTCTTACCGGAGTCAAATTCTTTAACTGAGTCAAAAAAAAGAAACAAGGAAAGTCCACTTTCCCTCACAGAGTCACTTGTCGGATGGTATGAGTTAACCCACAGCTGCTAGACTCCGAACAGAATGGTAAGCTAGTGAACCAAGAATCTTCCCATAGACGAGAAATTGTGACTCTTTTCTCCACATCAGGTTCAAGTATCTGACTCGTGATTTCTGACCCCTCATTGATGAATTGTAGTAGGTTTACCGAGCTTGAATACGCTCGATAGTGCGGATCATTCCGATGGGCTTGTTTCCAAGGAAACTTACTATGCATCAAGTAGTACAATATTATCCCCATAGACCAGATATCCAGTGCTTTCCCATCATACTTTATGCTTGCATAGGTTTCTGGGGCAGCGTACTTTTCTGACCCGACCAATCCAACCGAGGGACCACCATTTGCGGCATCAGCAGCAGCAAAATCGATAATTTTCAAGAACTTGTACTCCTCATCAAACACGATATTTTCCAACTTCAAATCACGGTGACAAATGCCTCGACTGTGTAGGTAGAGGATTCCCAGGCAAAGCTGTTTCCAGAAGCAAAATATCTCTGACACTTCCAAATGTTTCGACGCGAGGAGCTTTGAAAGATGTGGTGTACCTGCCATCATGTACAATTTCACTGTGGAGTCTAAGAACAGTGCTTCATATTTGTAAACGGGTATGATGTTGCAGTGGTGTAAGTCAAGGAGGATGCGGTACTCGTGTAGCACTCTGTCGCGATGTTCCTTCTTTGTCTCGTACTTTTCCCTTGTGTGGTATATCTTCACCGCATACCTGGTGCCCCCCTTCGATAGACATAGCTCGACTCTTCCTGACACTCCCTTTCCCAACAAACCTACTCTTTTGTCAAACCTGGAGATTTTTGGTGTTTGCATCAAACACTGTGTGTTACGTGATATGTTATAATCTTTCAGATCGCGTTAAGAAAACAAAAAAAATTAATAATAGAAAATTTATCTTCTACACTGTGTCTCTACAAATTCTTGAAAGCTTCGTGAAAGAATGCTCTATAAGGGTGTTGTTCACCAATCTGGTTAATTCCATCCACTTCCTCTTTAGTCAATTCGAAATCAAACACTTCCAAAGATTCTTTCAATCTATTTTCTTTGGAGGATGTTGTAACTGGCAAAATACCTCTTTGCAATGTGTATCTCAACAAAATTTGAGCCTCTGTTTTGTTGTACTTCTCAGCCAATTTCTTCAAAGTATCAGCGAGAGCATTGTCTTCAACCCTTGATAATGGTGCCAATGGTGAAAAAGCTTCAACCAAGATGCCATGCTTTTGTGAAAACTCAACAATATTCTTGGATTGATTTTGCAAAAAGGGGTGAAATTCAATTTGGTTTGCCACAGGGTAGAATTCAGGACTTGGTGAAGCTGCAAAGAGTCTTTCCAAATGAGGTATGGCTGCATTTGAAACCCCAATTTCTCTCACTTTACCCTCCTTTTTAGCTTCAACTAAAGCTTCCCAAACTTGTTCCAAATTGTAACCATGGGTGTGCTCTTCCGTGAAAAAGGGTGAGTGAATTAAAAACAAATCAATGTAGTCAACACCAAGTTGCGACAATGCTTTGTCGATGGAGTCCTTGGGAGACTTGCTGTACGCTTTGATAGATCCCCAGCCAGGACTGTATTTGGTGGTGATCCAGAGGTCTTCTCTAGGAATATCAGTCTTTTTCAAAGCTTCGCCAACTTCTTTTTGAGTGTTGTAGGCCTCAGCAGTGTCAATGTGTCTGAATCCCAACTTCAATGCCAAGAGAATGTTGTCTACCAACTCTGAACTGATGTCGTTGATGTCTTGATTTTGTTTCCATTTGGTACCAGTACCGAGAGCAATTGAGACTTCTTTACCAGACTTGGTGTGGAATACTCTTGAAAGTGGACTAGATTGGGTCATCGTTGGTTGAAAAAAGGGAAAAGGCAGAGTGTAATTGTATTGACAATTGGTTCAGTATTTGTAATCTCGAAAATTGATTGATTTAGCATCCACAGTTTTTTTAGTTTTTTTGTTCATTTTTCATTTCTTTCGTGTCGTAATATCCTGCATATAAGTGGCGGAATATAACCAGCTATCAGGACTCCACAACTCCGGGACTAAGTGTGTAAGCTTGGAAAATTGAAGCTTTAACTGGAGATTGGTGGGACAATATGCTTGTTAGATGTGGATTGTTGTGAAACTTTTCTACAGACATAACTGCGAGTCTCTGTTTGGGAAGAAAATTTGGCCATGGAAAGGATGTAACTGTCTACACAACCAATCTTCAACGTTTCAGGCCCAGCTTACTCATTGAAGGAAGAGTAACATCTTAATAGTGCTTATCGACCTTTACCTTAGTAAACGTGTATCTATTGTCGTTCTTACTCATATATACCTCACAACAGCCAATTTATTCCATATTCCCAATTGAGCAGCCTTATATCCTTATCGGGATTATGTATTGCCGTTTTGGGAACAAACACCACACAAACACAAGAAAAGTCAAACGGCACCAAAAGAAAAAAAAGAAAAAAAGAAAAATGTCTTACAGTGTTTTAGTGGTTACATAATGTCGTCTTGTAAAAGAGAAATGTCGTTTGTATGTCCAAACTAAATGTGTATCGTTTTCGGTAACTAGAGCAAGCGCAAGAGTCAACAAAGAGAGAGAGAAAGTGCGCGACATTGTCCCAGAAAGATGTCGCCCACTCGCCAGCTCGCCCACTAGCCAGCTCCCGCCCCCCCTCAATGTCCGCTCTGTGTCTTTCTCTTATCAATTAGTGTTGCCACCCGCAACCTTCTAGATATTTAACAACTGCAACAGAAAAAAAAAGGCTTCTTCTATTGCTCTTTCTTTCTTTCTTTCTTTCTTTTCTTTCTTTCCTAGACATACGCCAATCATGAAGTTTTCAACTGCTACAGCTGTTTCTGCTTTGGCATTCTATTCTGTCAATGCCGTGGATGCTTTAACCATCCAGAACCCATTCAATGGTCAGCAACAACCTTTGAAGTTGGATTTCAATTACGACAGGTATGCCTCGCAATTGTCCCACTTGTTGTTTGACGAAAAGAAGCAATCGGAATTCTTTGCCAAAATTTCAACCCTTTTCAACGAACCTTTGGAATCTTTGACTCATGAAACTAAGAAGTTATGGTCAGATATGATTTTGAACTCGAAGCAATTTGGTGATTTGAGATTCACCATACCTGGAAAAGCTGGTAATATTATCAAACAACAATTTGATTTCCATGTTAAGGACCAAAAAATTCCCAACCATCAATTGAGAGTGAAGTCTACCCCAGAAGATTTGGGTGTTGATTCAGTTAAGCAATATTCTGGTTATTTGGATGTGGAGGATGAAGACAAGCATTTCTTTTTCTGGGCTTTTGAAAGTAGAAACGACCCAAAGAATGATCCTGTTATTTTGTGGTTGAATGGTGGTCCAGGTTGTTCATCGACTACTGGGTTGTTTTTTGAATTGGGACCCTCTTCAATCAACAAGGATATTCAACCTGTGCATAACCCATACTCTTGGAATAACAATGCCACTGTCATTTTCTTGGACCAACCAGTCAATGTCGGTTACTCATACTCTTCATCATCGGTATCCAACACTGTTGCCGCTGGTAAGGACGTTTATGCATTTTTGGAATTGTTTTTCAAGCAATTCCCACAATACGCCAAGTTGGATTTCCACATTGCTGGTGAGTCTTATGCTGGTCACTATATCCCTGTTTTCGCTAGTGAAATCTTGAGTCACTCTGAACGTTCATTTGACTTGAAGTCGGTATTGATTGGTAATGGGTTGACTGATCCATTGACTCAATACGAATACTACGAGCCAATGGCTTGTGGTGAAGGTGGTGAACCAAGTGTTTTGGAACCAGAAGAGTGTCAATCAATGACTGATGCTATCCCAAGATGTCAGTCATTGATTAAACAATGTTATGAATCAGAATCTGTTTGGAGTTGTGTCCCTGCAACTGTTTACTGCAACAATGCCCAAATGGGACCATACCAAAAGACTGGTAGAAATGTTTATGACATCAGAACAATGTGTGAAGGCTCAAACTTGTGCTACGAAGGATTGGAGTACATTGACACATACATGAACAAGCCAGAAGTTATGAAAGCGTTGGGTGCCGAGGTTTCCAGTTACGAATCATGCAACTTTGACGTCAACAGAAACTTTGTATTTGCCGGTGACTGGATGAAACCTTACTTTAAGAATGTGATTGACATTTTGCAACAAGACTTGCCAGTTTTGATTTACGCCGGTGACAAGGACTTTATCTGTAACTGGTTGGGTAACCAAGCATGGACCGACAAATTGGAGTGGAGCGGCTCAAAGGGTTTCTCAAAGGCGCCAGTTAAGAAATGGAAGGTTGATGGTAAGCATGCTGGTGATGTTAAAAACTATGAAAACTTCACATTCTTGAGAGTCTTTGGTGGTGGCCACATGGTACCATATGACCAACCGGAAAATGCCCTTGATATGGTTAACAGATGGGTTTCTGGAGATTATAAATTTTAAACATAGGTGTATATCCTAGACAATGCAAAAAAAAAAAAAGAGTTTTGTTTTAAATGAGTGAAGATTTATTGTAGTTGTCTAGCACAATTTGCATCAGTTTTGGTGCCAATAATTGTTTGCTAGTCACAGCTGAATCTGAAAGGCATCCGAGTTGAATTGCAAAACACCTCTTAGTTTTGGAAACTGAAATGGTTGCCTTTACTCTAGGTATCATCTCACACACTGATTCTACAAGTCTTTTGAAGACACTTACGCTCAGGAATACTTTGCTTTTTTTGCGCGTATCAATCAATCAATCAATCAATCAATGTTGTTCTGTTTACAAAACACAAAATTAAATTTCGCAACAACTTCCCAATTTGGCATCAATGTAAACATACAACAGCAGCAATGGAAAACATGGAAAATTATTTTGACGGTTCGATGGAAAACAAACCAAAACGAAGGAGGAAGAGGAAAGATGAGTGACAAAAGTGACAGACCAGACGAGTGAATTTTATCGATTGCATTGGTTGCGTCGTTTGGGTATTGGTCCAGGATTTTTAGATTCAGTACAGCAATATATAACATAAACCACAAACAAAAGAAAACAACGTCTTTCCACACGATCCCTGAATGCTTAGATACTCAAGTGTACTTTGATACCCACTACAACCACGAACTCATCAATGGTAATACGGCATATACACTTTACCTCGATAATACTATCTTTTGCATTGGCAATAGTACTGGGTGTGCTAACAATAATTCGAAATCATCACAATGTTTATCACCTACTATACTCCATCTCAAGTTTTGTCCTAGCGGCATACTACGTCGTGCCCGTTGTTTATACCCATATAATTACTATCTCACTTCAGTTCGTGATCTCATTGCTCAACATAATATCTGGTATATTGTTGATTGTGCACTTCCATCATACTGTCATTACGATTTTATTCGTTGTCAATGTCATCTTCATATCCACAGCAATCACAACTCTACTATGTGTCATTTTCGCCGATAGCAACACGGTTGGCGAGGAGCCAGTTGTTGATACAGTTTCGAAAAAGGCTTCCGATGCAACGTTGTATGATCATGATTATGCATTGGACAAGAATTGGATTGAGAAATATCAAACCAATCCCAACCCACAACCTTTGCCATACTCCGTTTCGTCAAATACGATACAACAACAAGCTAAAGCGCAACAAACTGTTACAAAGCATGATACATCTTCGCTCATCAATGTTGAAGATCATTATGATATGCTCAGTTTACCCAAGAGGGCTGCCTTGCATGACACTGATGCCACTGGCAAGCAAAAAATTCGAATGAAAAGATGGAGACTGATACACGATGAGAGGCACTTTATCTCACAATTAAACGAGTCATTGCTTCCACCAGTTTTGCAAAATAACAAGAGAATTTCAAAATCCAACGGCGAGGAAGAAGAAGAAGAAGAAGAAGAAATGAAGGAGCTAGAGCAAGTCACTGGCTTCAAACCCAAAACAATAAACTCCACCATGACCTTGGATCAATGGGATTTGCAAGAGTACGACAAGGCAAGAAAAGTATCTGGTTATACAATCGTTCCTGGTGCGCATCGGTTTGTCAGCGACTCCAATTTGTACAAAAAAGTAATTGACACCAATGATGAACTCTTGTTGCCGCCAAAAGAGAGCCCCGTGGATAATATTGACGATTTGAGTGAGTTAGATGCACACAAGCCATCGCTAGATAGAGAATTCAGCGATCCCTCCAATCACAGTGAATGCGCACCTTCCCTCCATACTTTTAGAAAAGAAAGCTCCAATTCACAGCATACCCAACTGAGCACACAGAATGCTCAAACATTTACTCCGTATCCATTACCAGAACCCACAACACCACCACCGCCACCCGCATCAACTTCAATGTCGAGTGAATTGGTCATAAACCACAAGGACAACTCCCTGATCAGGAAGCTTTTAACTGATAGTCCAAGAAAGATTTTCCGTTCAAATACAGCCGTTTTCCATCGACGCCACAACCACTCAAGCTCAATCGCATCAAATGCATATTCACTCATTTCCGGGGTCTCCTCTCGATCAAGATCCTCATCGCCAAAAAAGATGAAATCGTATTTGAAGATTCACAAACACAGCTTGAGCGTGCCAAACTTTGTACCAAATAAAGCCTCTCCTTCAACGTCATCGCACCCTTCGCCGCAGCATTCGGAGTTCTTTTCGGCAAATTCAACGCGACTTGTTGAGCCAATAGATCTATGGGAGATACAGACGACGAATTTTACATTTGATGAGGAGCGGTCTTTGAAGGAGCCGAGAATTGAGGCAGCTGTTTATGATGGAGGTGGAGGTGGAGGTGGAGGTGGTGATGGTGATGGGAATAATGGTGGGTCGAGGGTTAGCTCTTTACCGAGCCAGGCCATTGGCGAGTATGATCGTGAGAAATGGAGGACTATTAAGTTGTATCAGAATGGAGAGACAGTAGATAGATTATAGAAATAGGAATTGTATTAATGAAGTACTAAGATTACTGAGCCTAGTTTCATCATTCAGCCGATGTCTCGAAATTCTTTCTCATTGTTTTTTTTTTTTTTTTTTTGCCCGATGAGATTTCAAACATTTTGTTTCTTTCAACTACCACAAACCATCAAGCAGACATGGACGATTTGTTTGATGTATTCGACGAGGCTCCAGGAGCTGTTCCTCCAAAGATAGAGGAGATTGAAGAAACTGAACACGCCAAGGAGACAAATGGAAACGGCAAGAAACGGTCACATCGTGAAGAGAACGAGGAGGAGGAGGAGGAAGAGGGTACGAATAAGTCTGCACCAACAAAGAAGGCCAAACAACAACAAGAAGTCAAACCAGTAGTGTTTGATTCGGTGGAGATAGAAGCATCCAGGGAAGTTGACGCCAGTGGCGGGCTACAACAAACTACCGAGGATCCCAATTCGAAATTGAAGTTGAGACATCAAGTGAGACACCAAGTTGCGGTTCCTCCATCGTATCCATACGTACCTATTAGCGAACACAAGCGTGAGAAGGAAGCCAGGACGTATCCATTCACATTAGATCCGTTTCAAGATACTGCGATTTCATGTATCGACCGGAATGAAAGTGTCTTGGTGTCTGCACATACATCTGCTGGTAAAACTGTTGTTGCAGAGTATGCAATTGCTCAGTCGTTGAGAGATAAGCAAAGAGTCATTTACACTTCTCCCATCAAGGCATTGTCGAACCAAAAGTATCGTGAGTTGCAAGCAGAATTCCAAGATGTGGGGCTAATGACGGGTGATGTCACGATAAACCCCGATGCCGGTTGTCTTGTCATGACAACGGAAATTTTACGAAGCATGCTCTATCGAGGCTCAGAGGTGATGAGAGAAGTTGCTTGGGTTATTTTTGACGAGGTGCATTATATGAGAGATAAAGCCAGAGGTGTGGTTTGGGAAGAGACGATTATTTTACTTCCTGATAAGGTACACTATGTATTCTTATCAGCCACTATTCCCAATGCAATGGAGTTTGCTGAATGGATAGTCAAGATTCACAACCAGCCGTGTCATGTTGTGTATACAGATTTCAGACCTACTCCATTACAGCACTACTTGTTTCCTGCTGGCGGTGACGGTATTCATTTGGTTGTTGATGAAAAGGGGACATTTAGGGAAGAAAATTTCCAAAAGGCAATGACTACAATTGGTGACAATACAGGGGACGATCCTGCATCTGCCGACAAGGGCAAGGGTAGAAAGGGGCAGAGTTTCAAAGGTGGAAACAAGGATAGTAAGTCCGACATTTACAAGATTGTTAAAATGATTTATATGAAAAAGTACAATCCAGTGATTGTGTTTTCCTTTTCCAAAAGGGATTGTGAGAAATTGGCGTTGCAAATGTCGAAATTGGATTTCAATACTGATGAAGAGAGATCCGCATTGACGGAGATTTTCAATAATGCAATTGGTCTCTTGCCCGAGAGTGATAAGGAACTCCCACAAATTAAAAACATTTTGCCATTGTTGAAGCGAGGAATAGGGATCCACCACTCTGGTCTATTACCGATTTTGAAGGAAATCATTGAAATTTTATTTCAGGAGGGGTTCTTGAAGGTGCTTTTCGCTACAGAGACATTTTCAATTGGTCTCAATATGCCGGCAAAGACTGTTGTTTTCACATCTGTCCGTAAATGGGATGGTGTTGGATTCAGATGGGTTTCAGGTGGTGAATATATCCAAATGTCTGGTCGTGCTGGTAGAAGAGGTTTGGATGATAGAGGTATTGTTATCATGATGATTGATGAGAAAATGGAGCCTCAGGTGGCAAAGGGAATGGTCAAGGGGCAAGCAGATAGACTTGACTCGGCATTCCACCTAGGCTACAATATGATTTTGAATTTGATGAGGGTTGAGGGAATATCTCCCGAGTTTATGTTGGAGAGTTCGTTTTACCAATTTCAGAATGCTGCTAGTGTACCTGCTTTGGAGCAGAAGATGCAGTCTTTGCAACAGGAAATTGAAGGTGTACACATTGACGACGAAGCAACCGTGAAAGAGTACTATGATTTGCTGCAACAACTTAACAGGTATACTGCTGATGTTCGAAAAGTCGTTACACACCCGGGCCACATTTTGCCATTTCTACAAGATGGAAGAGTGGTTAAGATAAAGATTGGTGGTTATGACTACGGTTGGGGAATGGTTACGTCTTTTGTCAAGAGGAAAACTAGCCGGTATCAGACCAAAGAGTTCACCGCTCATGAATCTTATGTTGTGAATGTTTTTGTTTACACTATGTTTGTCGATTCGCCAGTAAACTTGATCAAACCATTCAATCCATTGTTACCAGAGGGTATCAGACCCGCAAGACCAGGAGAAAAGTCAAGAGCTGAGTATATATCCATCACACTTGATTCGATTGAGAAGATCAGTAGTGTTAGATTGAGGGTACCGGATGACTACAAAAGTGCTCAAGCAAAGAGGACGTTGGTGAAGACGATGAAGGAGCTACCCAAGAGGTTCAAGGACGGTATACCATTGATGGATCCTGTTGAGAGCATGAAGATTGATGATGATGATTTCCGAACCTTGTTGCGCAAAATTGATGTTATTGAATCCAAATTGTATAGCAATCCATTACATGACACAGCCAGATTACAAGATTTGTATGCCAAGTACTCACACAAGGCTGACATTGAAAAGAAAATAAGCGACTTGAAGGAGAAGATCTTGGAAGCGGAGGCAGTAATACAGTTGGACGATTTGAGACACAGGAAAAGAGTTTTGCGTCGACTTGGATTCATTACCCAGAATGACATTATCGAACTTAAGGGACGTGTTGCCTGTGAAATCAGCTCTGGTGATGAATTGTTATTAACAGAGTTGATATTCAATGGTAATTTCAATGAACTATCAAGTGAGCAATCAGCTGCGTTGTTGTCGTGTTTTGTATTTCAGGAACGAGCAAAGGAAACTCCTCGATTGAAGCCTGAGTTGGCTGAGCCTTTGAAATTGATGCAGGAAATGGCTGCCAAAGTTGCTAAAGTGTCTAAAGAGTGCAAAATTGACATAACCGAGCAGGATTACATTGAGTCGTTTAGGCCAGAGTTGATGGAAGTTGTGTATGCATGGTGCAAAGGTGCTTCGTTTACTCAAATCTGTAAAATGACTGACGTTTATGAAGGTTCATTGATTAGAATGTTTAGAAGGCTAGAAGAGCTTATAAGACAGTTGGTGGTTGCTGCAAAAGCCATAGGAAATGTGGAGTTACAGGAAAAGATGGAAAAGTCGTTGGAGTTAGTTCACAGGGATATAGTTTCAGCTGGGTCTTTATACTTGTAGTAGTGAAGAGAATGAGAGTGGTATAGATGGAGAGTACTTAATGCTACCAAGTTACAAAAATCAGAATAGTTTACGCCTCTCTCTTTCTTTCTCTTTCTCTTTCTCTTTCTCTTTCTCTTTCTCTTTCTCTTTCTCTCTCTTTCTCTCTCTCTCCTTTTCTTTTGCTCTTCAACACAAAGCATGACCAAGAGAATATTGCACCAAGGGGAAGTTGAACTTCTCTTTGTTAAATCAAAGACTTATCTTCACCCTACCCCATCGAAAAAAGACAATGTTGTCGGATTTTTATCCCTCTCCCGACCACCTAGCTCAACCAACTTAGACGTTATTTTGACATTTACCCCTGAATCACAATTGAGTAAAGAGGAGATCAAGATATACAATGAAGTCGATGTAGAAGAAGTTGATCTCAATTTGAGCGCATTTAAAAAACACGGCAAGGCAAAGAGCGACAGGATCGTATCAAAACCAAGTGCCAGCGTACTCAGTTCGTATGCATTTACAACCACCCTTTCTTATATCTACAGCATACAATTTAGAAATCCCAGTCATGGGTACTACTATGGGAGTATCGTTATCAACACGCAAGATGGAGACAAATTGCCCATAGTGTTTTTCCATGACGACGAATCACCATCGACGATCAAGAATCAAAAGCTTCAAAGCAAACAATTTGACCCTTTTGCAGATGGAGAGTTGTACTGGGGTGCCATTGACTTTTTAAAAGTGTTGAAAAGTTTGGTGAATATTGAAAAATCGACAATTGAACCGACGGTGTACCTCATTAATCCACAATCTGAAGACTTACGAAATTTTGCACCTTTCAAAAAGAAGCAAGTGAAGGAGGAGCCACCAAGCGCGTTTCAACTTCCAGATATGAACAAAATGTTCAACACGGCCAAGTGGAAGGTGTTGGAAACTGTGGCTACATTCACAGCCAGGACCAAGAACCAAGTGATTGACTTGATTGAAGAGAATGCACCACCGCAGGTAAAGCAGTTGATGGTACAGCCTCAAGTGGCCAGACTTGGTGATGAATTTGACTCAGCTAGAATGTATCTTGCGAAGTGGGCTCAGCAGGTCAAAGAGGATGCGGAGTCATCAAAGTATGTCACTGATGACGAGATCTATGAGAGAATAAGCCGTGAGTTAAACTCAAACAAATTGTTGACACAAGAGGAAATTAGTCGTACTTCAAGGATGAAGCCTGTTGGTGTTCAAGAATGGGAGGGATTTTTTGACCATACTGGACGGTTGAGCATTACTGTAAAGGAGGTCAAGGATAGAATATTTCACGGTGGACTAGAGGATGAAGTTAGGAAAGAAGCGTGGTTGTTTTTGTTGAAGGTATATCCGTGGGACTCTTCTAGTGAGGAGAGAGAGGTGTTGCAAGAGTCCTTTACATCGAGATATGACGAATTGAAGCTCAAGTGGGTTGCCGATGCCGAGAGACGAAACACCGAGTATTTCAAGGAACAAAAGTTTAAGATTGAAAAAGACGTGAACCGCACCGATCGTGATTTAGCCATTTTCAAGAATGTTGATGGTGAAGAAGAAGAGCCAGATGATGAGTATGATGTGGCAAATATAACCAATCCGAATTTGTGCAAGTTGCGTGAAATTTTGTTGACATACAATGAGTACAACACAGAGCTTGGATATGTTCAGGGGATGAATGATGTGCTTTCCCCTTTGTATGTTGTCTTGCAAGATGAGGCATTGTCATTTTGGGCGTTTGTTCACTTGATGGATAGGTTAAATGGCAATTTCGATTCTGAATTGAGTGGAATCAAGCTGCAGCTCACCAAGCTCATGACAATGACTCAGCTTGTTTTGCCCAACTTGTACAAACATCTCATAAAATGTCAAAGTGAGGGACTATACTTTTTCTTTAGGCATATATTACTACAATTTAAAAGGGAACTACGTTGGGAACAGGTGCTACAGTTGTGGGAAGTTATCTGGACAGACTACTACACAGACGATTTCCAATTATTTTTTGCTTTGGCGGTGATGTCTGATAACGAGAGGATCATCATTGAGAATATCCTGCAACCGGAAGAAGTATTAAAGTACTTTAATGATTTGCTGGGTCATTTGGATGTGAATCGATTGTTAGTCAGAGCGGAAATCTTGTACAAGCTTTATGACCGTATGAAGTATATAGTTGAATAGTTGACTGATTGCAAGTTTCTTGTTTTTTTTTCTAATCTGCATCTTCTCTTGATCACTGTAACATATCTCTGGTTTTGTGGTAGTCACGTTGTATGCGCGTGGGGCTTTATTGACACAGCACCAGTTCTTTTTTCGTATATGCAGGAACATCTGATGAGAGGTTATTATTACTGCAATATCGGAGAATTCTACCATCCTGCTACAATCTTTTTTTCAAGAACAACCGCCATGAGTGAGTCAGTTCCACTAATAAGCGACAGAGATGATGAGTATGAGGGTTATGAACCTACACAGCTCAATAAGAGGACCAAGATACTTCTATATACGATCCTCGGACTTCTTGGTTTGATTACACTCTGGGTATTTACAATGGTCCTTCCTAGTTACTATATCCCAGAAGCAGTTCCACTAGTACCAATAAAGCACATTTCGCACTTGAATGTGAGTTTTGAAGTAGAAAATGGGAGAAAGCAAGTCAACAGAATCATCTTGATTGGTGACATCCACGGACATTACAATGAATTTAAAGAATTATTGAGGAGGGCCAAGTACAACAAAAAGAAGGACGAGTTATTGGTTGTGGGAGATTTTGTCACCAAAGGCCCTGATTCGTTTAAAATGTTGGATTACTTGATTGACAACAATGTCCAGTGCATTTTGGGCAATCATGAGTATTATGTGCTACAATATTACGCAAATTTTCATGCCATTGATCAGCCCAGCTTTTATTTGAGCGACACTGAAGAAACAAGCCGAATTTGGGCAAGAGGAGCATTCAATGATGATCCCGAATATCTTTTTGCCAAAAAGTTGCAACCTCGCCATGTGAAGTACATTAACCTGTGTTCGGTGATCAAGGAACTTGGTGTGGTGCCAGTGGAAAACAATGGAGTTGCTCCCGGGGTTGCCGTTCATGCTGGCCTTCGACCGGATTTGAAGTTGAGTCAACAGGATCCTATTGACAATTTAGAGATGCGCTCTCTTATAGGCCCATTTTTCAACGAAACAACCTCGGACCCCGATGCTCCATTTGCAAAAAGCTGGTCAAAGGTTTATAACTCGAGACACGGTAAGGCACCGGCAAACTACGTGGTGTATTATGGTCACGATGCTGGAAGAGGGCTCAAGTTGAAACAGTACACAAGGGGGTTGGATTCTGGATGTGACAAAGGTGGGAAATTGACTGCCGCTGTGATTTCCTCGAGCAAGAAGAAGAAGGGAAAAGTGGTGTTGGAAGAGAAAATTGTGCAAGTTGATTGCTAGAGTAGCATTATGGAAGTGTATAGAATTGATGGGAAGTATGTGTTGTGGATTGTAACGAGCGTGCATCAGTGTGCACAAGTCATGTAGTGATTTCATAAATGCCCGGACTAACTAATACATGTTTATGCATCTGTGAACTCGCATTAGCTTACAGAAATTCACGCAACAAATCAGTAATGTGTGTTTCTGTAACATTCTAAAACGGATGTCAGGATAGATAAATATTTCTACTTTGTCTCTCAAATTCTTTCTTCGCGTTTATCAATTTGCACGAGCCATGACAAATCGAGCACTCGTAGTTGTCGACTTGCAAGAGGACTTCTTACCACCTAATGGATCCTTAGCGATACCAGATGGCAGACTGATTGTCCAACCAATCATTGAGCTCGTCACCGGGACAAATTTAAGTCAGTGGTCATTGGTTGTCGCAACACAAGATTGGCATCCAGCCAACCACACCTCATTTGCATCACAACATGGTGTAGAGCCACTTGCTGAATTGGAGTTCAGACATCCAAATACAGGAGAGATCAAGAAACAGTATGTGTGGCCAGATCATTGCGTCCAAGGAAGTGCTGGCGCCAAATTGGAACTGAATTTTGCAAAAGCTTTTGCAGAGATTAAAGGAGTGCCCACGGTAAATGTAAAGAAGGGATACTTGCAGGATCGCGAATATTATTCATGTTTCCAAGACACATGGGGCTTGCATCAAACAGAAATGAAGCGCACTCTTGTTGAGCATGCTATCGATGAGGTTGTTTTTGTGGGACTTGCGTTTGATTATTGCGTGTTGAACTCAGCCATTGATTCAGCTGACTCGTTCAAGACTTATGTGGTGGAGAGCTTGAGTAAGAGCGTCACTCCTGAGAATGATTCAAAAACAAAGGAGATTTACAAGAGTTCAGGCGTGAGTGTTGTAAAGGAAATACTGGATATATAAGATTGAATATGTGGCTCTACTAAGGGATACTGTGTACTTGGGAGATCTTTTAAAATGGGATTTGTCTCGTTCAAAATCGAAACTTGTAGTGTCCCAAACTGACACAACGATCGATGCAGTAGTGAAAGTGTCTCTAGCTTCCAATACAATATTATTGCGTATTCATCTCTCCGCCAATTTTGTTTTACCAGAAGTAACAAATGTCGCGGGTCAAGTTTAAAAGGAGTGAAAGCAAGTACCAATACTTCACATAGTAGGACTAGCATATTTGTAGGTAAAGATAGATAAGTAGCGGGGGGAGGGGTTCGAAAATAGCTGTGCTTTGTGTACACTTAAATTTATATTATTTTATACCATTCGGAGGATGGTTTCAATTTTGAGGATTCAGCTGCAAGATTAGCCGCTTTAGATGGTTGTGCCTCCCTTACTTGTGGTGAGCTGAAGTGGTAAAACAGGTTCAGCATGTCTTCATATGCCAGCCTGTAGTATTTTGCTGGCTACTCGCCTCACTACCTAATGTGCAGTGTGGGAGAAGAAGAAGACGACATATTTTATTTTATCAGTTTTGTGCATTCCTACCATATTTCCAGAAAAGATTAGAACAAAGAGAAAAAGGGTCAAAAAAAGAACCTTTTTTTATTTTTTTATTTTCATTCTTTTCTATATATTATAGGTTTTCATAACTACATAAGATCAAGATATTTCGAGTCTGTCGAATTGATGGAGATTTCTGTTAACTTGTTAAAAAAACCCGTCTTGAACTGACGGCATTGATGGGTGGAGAGGCACAAGAAGCTGAAAGATAGTCCCGACGGCCTGTTGGCCAACCTTGCGTCACATGGCATCAATATTCGAATAGCCCCTTTTGGAACAGTGCTATTTTTCACCAGTGCCATTGTATTTTCTCTTTAGCTCTTCACTTCGCCTAGCTTCAAACTCTAGAAGTTGCTTGCTGTCCTTTACTTTCCCATAGTAATGATCATCTAATCTCTTCTCAAGATCCTTCTTTGACTCGTTCCTCCTATCCTGTCCTTTCTTCTCTTCAATCATCTTCTTTACATCGGGTAACTCCTTTGCTCGACCAAAGTATCTCCATCCAGCAATGTTAACGGCTGAATGCGTCATATCTTTGGTATTGTGAATGTAATCATTTCCTCCAAGGTTCTTGATCTGATGTTCCCAACTCCTCTTCTCCTTAAATAACTGGTTTAACGCATCGTTCAACTCTCTCACTCGACTTTCACTTGTTTGGGTGTCGTTGATTTGTGTCAATTTCGATGAAATTTCACCAAGAACAATGTTTCGCCATATTTCTGCTTGTGGTATCGATTGAACTTTCTGAACATACTTGGGGCGGTTCTGTGGGTTGGTATCTAGAGCACCAGATTCTTTATTCTTGTATTCTTGGAAGTTGTTTAACGACATTGTTGATGATTGAAGTTCTTACACCCAAAATTTTCTTTTGTTTTTTGGTTTTATTTCTTTTTTGGCCTACTTTGTTATAATTGATTGCAAAAATTAAATATACAAGTATACAAGACTACTACATGCCTCTGAATTGGTTCCTAGATGCAATTCTACGACCTTCAAACCTTTGCTTAGTTCTACCCTTGTCAGTGCCGTTCTCATCTTCTCTCTTTGGTCTATGCTTCTTCTCCTTGCCTCTAGGTACAAATGTAAGTTCAGCTTCTCCTTTGGCATGTCTTTGAAGTCTTGAATCATCTCTAGGCTTGCTTACTTTGTGTAGATTCTTTACTTGAGAGGCAAATGTCTCCTTAGCTTTAGTAGACTCCTTTGGTGCTTCTTTAGCAAGAACCTTCATTTCATTCTTGAATCTCTTTTCCTCCTCCTTCTTCTTTCTCAACTTGGCCAATTCTTTATCGAGTTTGGCCTTGTTTGCCCTCTTTACCTCCTCGTCCTCACTTTCCTCACTCTCGGACTCTTCACTCTCTTCCTCGCTTCGAGCGTCGCCGTCGACGTTGCCGTCGCCGTAGCCGTCGCCATTGTATCTCTCCTCATCCGATTCCTCTGCCGCAGTTAATCCCCTTGATCTCGTGATATCTTTCTCTGCTGCTTTTACTGGGTTCAATTGTTTATATTCATGAGATTCCTCATCAACTTGGAAATCTGGATTCTCAAACATTTCCTTAAATCTATCATCATTAATGACACTTTCTGCCGCATCACCACCGACTTTCTCTTGCAATCTGCTTGCCAAATCTTTATTAACTTTGATCTTGGTGTTGGTGATGGCACCAGTAGACCTAATTCTGGACTCTCTTTCCTTTTCAATCTTTTTCCTGATATCACGCTCTCTTTGATCACGTAATGAGTTGGGGTTGGCAATAAGATTGACTTTTTCGTACAACTCCGTGTCAATAAAGAAACCGTGCATATATGAACGCAAAACTTTTGATCCAATCAAATGACCCAAATTCAACTTACGTACATCGTCCTTGGTGATGAATCTGTAGTTGGAGTATATGGTATCCGAGGGTTTCTCTTCCAATTCTTCAGTCACATTATCCAAGAATGAACACCAAGAAGGTGCAGGACCCAAATTAGGAATATAATACGTGTGCATGGGCATACCTTCATTGGCCATAAAAAACATTCCTGAGTTTGAGACGTGGCATACATCATTGATATCAACTGTTGGTTCCATGGATGCAAATGGTTTCCCTGTATTTCTATCCCAAATCTTTGCAATACGTTTATCACTGGTCAAGACCGCATCTGGCTTCAAAGTATTCTCCAACCATTCAATATTTTTGATTTCAAATCCATAGCCCTGATCTTTGACCACCGATGGCTGATTCGTACGTAGATCGTAAAGTAAAGTTTTCCCACTAGAGGTCCCACAAGCAAAGTTCAATCCGTCTCGGCGAAAACTGACTGCCGACACTTGTATACCCGATTCATTTAATTGCTCATCGATCCACAACTTGCCTGCTCGCGACTTTGATCTAGGATCCCAAAATTCAACCGTGCCATCTTCAAGTCCAGCGGATATTAGACCGTGAACTTTATTGATAGTAACCATGTTGACACCTGATTCGGATTCTAGTTGCAAGGGGTTCAAGAATCTCCCCTGTTCCAAATTTAGTCTGTACAATTCATTCCCCAGTGCCCCTACTAGCAAATCACAGTTTACTTCGTTGTAGCACAAACTTCTGCCGAATTTCGGTATCCTTGTTTTGTAATATATCCCTCCTTTAGTCTGAAACTCTATACTTCTGTCGACTTGCAAATGCACTGACTTGGTCCAATCTTGACTCAATATAACAAAGTCGACATTTTCACAATCTGTATGACGTTCAAATTTGAGTGACAAGTTGGCAAAATCGTACACATGGATCTGGGGTTTATATGTGCCAGTTGCCATACAGTACTGCCCGTCAGGCGATACTTTTATCTTGTTTGACGCCTCACTAAACTCGAAATCTTGAATTAACTCAATACGGTTTGAATAGTCCAAATCCTGTTTCAAGGCTTTCTTCCGCTTCTTAGCTATCCAGTCAGGTAATGACCTCGATACATTGGATCCAGATACTTGATATATGGAAACGTTTCCAGCAGATGTAGACTTAAGAACCATTGTTGTTCTCGTTATAAAGAGCACGATGAGATGAGCTTCAAATAAAGGTTTTCAAAATTTTAATCGCACATCGCGAACTTTTTTTTTTTTTTTTTTCACAAATTGTACAAATATTTAAACTGGGAATAGTCTATAGTACAATCAGCAACTGAATCGGCAACCACTTCAAACCAAACATGACCTGGCACAAACGTGTCCACAAAAAACTGTAGCCCACCCAGAATAAGGGCATCTTTCAAAACTTTTCCATTTTGACGCAACAAACTTTCAAAAAGTTCAAGAAAATTGTTTATGTACCTGAGATCACTATAGCAAATGTCATTAGCAAAATTGATCAAACAGACCCAAAGTCTTGAAGTGTTTACGGCAACGTATTGTAGATTTAGGGCCTTATTGAGAACTATGTTGGTTTGCGCCTCGATGCAAGACTTTTTAGACTGAGGGTAGTTCATGCAACAGATACGAGTGGAAAGTACACTTGCAAGCAACAATTCGTGGAATGAGATTATCAACTTTGCATCTAATGGACTGCTTCCGGGACCGAAATGTTGGCACTCTCTTTCCATATTTTGGTTCATGAGGTGTAATACTTGCCGTTGAAGATTGTACAAGTTTTCCAACTTATGACTTTCGTTCAACAAATCCGATGCAGTTGTGACAAATTCCTCTGGTTTGGACAATGGAGGTAATTGAAGGACCTTGAATGTTGATGTGATTGGATTTGGTAAAGAATCAACGTAGTAGGAACACGCATTGTGACTTGACAAGTAATTTAGGTAGAGAAGTATTGTAATGATTGAATTGTTGGTTTTAAGCTCATTGTAGGCTGAGTAAATGTCACAATCTGAAGACAGACTTAACAACTCAAAAGATGCAAGCAACTTTGCTATCGTTCGACTATTCCAAAGGGTAGCACCTTGGTCCAATACTCCCAATATGAATTGTAGGGACTCCTTTAAGTCGGGCATTTCAGATTTAGAATCCTTTGGCTGCCTCGACTCGTTGGATGCCTTTTCTCTCAATATATCAACCCAGCTCTTGTCTTCTGTAACAATATTCTCTGTATTCATAATGGTAATGCACTTTATGTCTTGTGTGGGAAGTCAAGTGTAGTTTGTGATCTCTCGTCTGACTTAGTTATTGAGTGGGCCTCTTACTAGTAACTCGAAGGAAAGCGTACAGTACTTTATTTTGTGCTATCTTATTGGCTTCTATCCCACCTCTTGGACATATATGAGACTCGTGTGGTGATAAAGTGTGTGGGTAACGACTTACGTGTCAGGTGGTGGATCAATTTTGCAACAAAAAAAAGTTGGAGAAACTTTGACCACAACAAAAAAAAAAAAAAAAAAGGTACCGCAAGAATAGTTGTGTCGCAAAATAAGTAACTACGACTTTGACAATACAAGGTGGGCTACAATTAGTGGATGATCAAAGATGCTTCTACTAACCACGAATTGTTCTACTCAACTAGTGTCAGTCCGACCAGGTGTGCAACAATACCTAAGTCGGGTTCATTGACCTGCGTTCAATGTTCCTTCAATGCAGGTGATGGCATTTCCTCCTACCAAGATCTTCTCCTCCGATATAGTTAACTTAAGTTCCCCCTCCCTTCTGACCATTTTTCCCTGTGAAGACTCAAAGGCGCGGTCGAGGACCCCATGAGATTTGATAAAGGCAGCAACAGCGCCGTTTCCACTGCCACAGACAGGGTCTTCGTCCACACCGCATGCAGGGGCAAAAGATCGAACTTCGATATGATCTTTTGACCATTCTCCATAAACAGTTACACCAGTAGCTTTAAGTTGTTTGTTGTGCTTTACCAATTCGGGTAGTTTCGGCTCAATAGACAAAACAGCTTCGGCATCAACGATATGGGCAATGATCCAACGAGCACCAACATCAACAAGAGAAGGCCGTAAATTTCTGTCAATCTTGCACCCTAAAGCACCTTCAAGAGAGTCGATATCCTTTTCCTCAAGAGGTGTGATAGTGGGACGTGGTAACTCAAATGAAATAGATCCACTGTTTGCAATCGTTAAGTTGACTAATCCTGCCCCACATTCTTGAACAATCGATCCATCTTTAGCAGAAATCAACCCGGATTCAAGCAATGCATGCGCAGTACCAATTGTTGGGTGCCCTGCAAAAGGTAACTCGCTCTGTGGCGTGAATATGCGTACGCGATAATCAGCCCTATCGGTTGTAGGCGGAAGCACAAATGTTGTCTCTGAAAGATTTGTCCAATTGGCTATATTTTGCATTTGGTCTGAGCTTAAACCAGACGCGTCCATAATGACGGCTAAAGGGTTGCCTTTGAAACGTTTCGAAGTGAAAACATCGACTTGCTTGAATGCCGGCATGATATGCAGAGACAACTGGGTGTTGGTGATGACAGATGAGTAATATCTGGAGATACAATAAAAAAAATAAAAAATAAAAAATAAGAGAAAATGAAAAAAATAAAAGAGAACTGAGAAATGAGAAAATACTTAACATTGGAAATAGTCTCCGTATTCAGGGCTCATCACAAGGTTTCCGTGTTTGAACCTTCTTTCGGCTGTGCAGTTTTACTTTGATCTTGCAGGAAAGAGATGTGCTTTTTGGTACATACCCGGCCAGCTTATTTCTGCTTGGGGATATGACATTCAGTTTATTATTTTCCAAATCCGTCACGAATAATAGAAATTTCGGTTTCCTATGAGGTCGGCTCTTTGATAGATGTATGAGGAGCTTACTTCTTGTGAGACCAGCAGGTTGAAGAATCGGAGGGCTGTCAAGTGAATACGTCATTTCCGAGAATTTCAACGACTGCACCAGCCCTTCCCCGTGGGTGCAATCTCTCTCTCTGTCTCTGGCCACAGCTTCCAATCCGAAAAAGTGAATTCATGCAGTTGCAATATATCCGCCAATGGCCCAAAAAATACACTTCCAATTACAATTACATGCAACGGCATGCAACCCGCAGTGACTGTCACTAACAAAATGGTCTAGAACTATTTCAACGGACAAGGCGTCCTAATTTGTATAAGGAAATTACTAGATGCTAATTAAAAACAGCACATATTTGTACTTGTGGCTGCTGTCAAAGAAGAAAATGATAAAAAAAAAGCCCTGCAATTATGGCGGTCCGGAATTCTGATCACAAAAGAAACGACTGCTGCTGCAATAATGCTAATTTTGCAAGTAGCACACTATCAAAAGTATAAAGATGCCTACCTTTTTCCCACTTGGGGTGAGCAAGAGTTCTTATCAGTAATACAGAATGCAATCAGAAGTCACACGAATTATCAAAGGTCAAAATCAAACTACCTCGAGTCCCAACTATCACTATGGTAACAGCCACAGAAGGTCAGATTCGATAGATTTGGGTAGACGTGGAAGTGCTATATCGATGCTTTCATTGCAACAATCTACTGCTAGTAATTCAAACACTCCACCCACATCGCCCCAATCGCCCCAATCGCCCCAAAACCAATACAGACAAAGCTTTGCTAAGCAAAGGCATTCTTTAGAACAGCTACAATCTTCCTTGGACTTTGTACCTGAAGCTCAGACTATAGACTTGGACGAGATCACCCGGGAATTTAGAAGACAAGAGCGGGCGCTCCATGAAGCTGAGATCAATTGGTTTCATTTTTTGAAAGAGATGCCCGTTGAAACACCATGGAGGCCCAATGAATCAAATGTGAATCTACCGGAAACCTCGGAAATGTTGCTAAACAAATACAATTCAGAATACAATATTCTGAACAATGGCGATTCCAAGCATGTTAGAGAAACTGCCTTGAGGCGAGCATTGGGTCGTTTTAGAAACTCGAGTAGAGCATTAGGTAAAGTTAGAGTAGGGTCTAATAGAGACGAAGGCAGTCGTTGAGATGGTCTTTGTATAGGTTTTCTAATTTATTCGGATTGTTTGAATCGAAAGGTGGGAGAGAAATTTCTTTGTATACAATTTGCAGACAGTAATGGACTTTACGCGCTGTGCGTGATAGATAAGCACTGATTACAGTGGAACACTCGGCCCACTTGAGACATGGAAATTCTACACTGTTCTTTTTTTCAGAAGCATCGTAGAAGAGTGGACCTGTTAAAATTGTTATCGTCAAAAGGCGATCTTCGTGACAAAGTGCTAATTATTATCATCAGCTTAATTTAACTGAGACTTTAAATTTTTCAATTGAGTCAAGACAGCTGACTTCGCGGTACCTCCAATGGCGTCTCTTCTCTCAACACTAACCTCAAAATCAAATGTATCCATAACATCCTTTTCAAATCGGTCATCAATTTCCTTCAACTGCTCAAAAGTCAATTTATCAATTCCAGACAAGTTCTCATCTTCAGCTTTTCTAACACATTCACCCGAGAT
Source organism: Lodderomyces theae (assembly GCF_024610275.1). NCBI lineage: Eukaryota > Fungi > Ascomycota > Pichiomycetes > Serinales > Debaryomycetaceae > Lodderomyces > Lodderomyces theae. Next base: position 113,879 of record NW_026261364.1, on the reverse strand, counting down.
GTGGTGGGTCTCCCTGAACGGAACTCCCTTTCTCACCAAGTAATCAGCAAGGTCAGTAGCCAACATGTCCATGGTCAAGGCTCCTTCCATTTTTGCTTTGTTAATCTTTAATGTACTGATGACGCCGGTGGCGATCAATATCGAGTGTTCAACTGTAGTCAAGGCATCAAACAATGGTTCTTTATCCTCTTGCATATCCTTGTTGTATGTCGAAGGGATCGATTTGATTGACATCAAAAATCCAGATAATTCACCAAATATCCTTCCGCTTTTACCACGCAACAACTCCAACGAATCTGGATTCTTTTTCTGAGGCATCAACGAAGACCCAGTTGAATAAGCATCGGCCAACTTTATAAACCCAAATTCCGCACTAGAGTATATGATCAAATCTTCGGCAAAACGTGAAATGTGATTCATGAACAAAGTACCCCAAAACAAAGTCTCAACAACAAAGTCACGGTCACTAACAGCGGTTAAAGAGTTACCAATAACTCCATCAAACCCCAATCCTGAAGCCAAGAGGGAACGATCGATGCCGTATGGGTGGCCAGCCAAAGCACCAGAGCCCAATGGAGACTGGTTAACACGCTCAATGATCTGCTGCAATCTTTTGTAGTCCTCGGTAAAGTAAGTGGCATAGGAGCTCAACCAATGGGCCCATCTAATGGGCTGAGCCCTCTGCAAATGAGTGTAGCCCGGCATCAAGACATCTATTTCATTTTCGGATCTGGTCAAAATCGTTTCAATGAAAACCTTCAATTTCAAACTCAATGCTTTCAATGACTCACGTACAAAAATCCTCATATCGGTTGCAACTTGGTCATTTCTGGATCTTCCTGTGTGCACTTTACCCGCAATGTTTTTGCCAATGAGCTCTCCCAATCTTCTCTCATTTGCAGTGTGGATGTCCTCGTCTCCCGGTTTCTCGACAAATTTATCGTTTTTCCATTCTTGGCGAATCACTTCTAATCCGTCATGGATCTTAGCCAACTCATCATCTGTGATCAATCCTAGTTTATTTAGTCCCTGGGTGTACACCTTTGTACCCGTGAGATCAGCATCGTACATAATCTTATCATAAGGCAAGCTTGCATTATACAAATCCATCAATGGATCAGTAGCTCCGGTGAATCTACCACCCCAAAGTTTGTTCTCACTGGGTTGTTCTGTTTGTTTCGACATTGGCTGAACTTTGAAGACAGTAAAAGGTCAACGTTTCATGAAAAAATTTTCTTCACCGCGGTTAATCAATAATTGCAATTACTGAATTTAGATGTGATGTGAGTCATTTTGAAATTGTTGCACGACCAAGAAGAAATCGACCCTAAAAAGGCGTCTTATCGAGCGGAGAGGGGAGAGGGGCGGTAAAGGTGGTATATGTTTTGTTGAACGTGAAGAAGTTGTGGCAACTACTTATTCACCGATAGATGTATTACTTCATTTCCACCATGTAAATTTGTTGGAAAAGTTTTCCAACATTTTGCAGTGAATTAAAGCATAACATACGCGTCAAAGTCATCAAGATATTGGTATTGCGTTAGATTACAAGAAAAAGCAAACCATTTCAGCACAGCCTCGTCATCGGTTACACCTGTACTCTATGCTTTACTCGAATCTATTCGAAGGGCTCTCTCATGTTCCTGATTTAATACACAAGCACGTGACAAAGTTTCTCGGCATCTTCACCAACCTTTGATGCCTCTAAATTGAAGTGCCATTCACCAAGGGTATTCTATTACGTCATCCCCATCAGCCAATATTTTCTTGTCTTTCAATTTTCTTGTGCCATGTAAAAATTGAGTTCTTCCGAAAATAACCTTAATTTGAGAGGCAGAGACAATATTAGATGAGATTGCGTTGATGGAAATGTCTACGACTGGCGCAGGAATTGGTAGAAAAGAATACACTGCGGCAATGATCTGCTAATTTCCTAGCATCTTGGCAAAGAGATGATGAACCGCCATGTACCAATAAAGACTGCTACAGTTTCAAACGGCAATTTTCAACCCCAAAGCCAAGCCCATTTCAAACTTTTCTTGGTTTTTCGAGTATTTATTTTCTTGGTGTAAACAATGTCGCATTTAATAAATTTTTGCAACTTTGCTATATCCACAAAGGGCTTGGAATTATAAACTCCACCAAGTACAAGCTGTTTCAAGTTGATATCGTCATTGTCTTCTAAAGAAATAAGCCGAGTTGCGTGAATTCTTGGTAAAACCTTAATACAACCAGTCTCCCTCCAATCGTGACCCCTACCCCCAGATGCGCTTAATTTTCTTAGCATAGAGACCTTCTTCTAAGTGTGGGGAAGCACATTCATTAGAGGAGTCCGTAAAGCAACACGTCTGAAGTGTTTCCACTTTATATGGAACCTCAAATGGCTTCCACACAATCAACTACAGACCTCATTTCAGCTCTCCACTATAAACAATGTCAGTTAAAGAACTTGATATAGTTTCCAAACATTCATCGGACTCCCCCAACCATGACAACAAGAGTTCCGAAGACTTGACTTCAAAAGAGTCTCATGAGGCAGAACACGGAAATGTACTTTCAAGGTACACCGAACACCAAGTCATGGAGATAGGCAGAAGTTATGCAAAGGAGCACGATTTGGATCCAGAACTCTTTGCACATGCTGCTGCCTTGGCAAGATCTCCAGCTGGATTTTCAGATATGTCTTTCCTTTCAGATGAAGAAAAAGCAGCTCTTCACTTAGAAGCAACAAAAAAATGGCACATTCCTAAGAAATTGGTGGCTGTGATTGCGCTTGGTTCAATGGCTGCTGCAGTTCAAGGTATGGACCAAACTGTCATTAATGGTGCAACCTTATTCTACCCCAGGGCTTTTGGCATTACCGAAATGAGAAATGCTGACTTGATTGAAGGGTTGGTCAATGGGGCGCCTTACTTGTGTGCATCATGTATCGCTTGCTGGATGTCCGACTTATGGAACAGACATTTGGGACGGAAGTGGGTTATATTTTGGACTTGTTTCATTTCAGCCATTACATGCGTGTGGCAAGGGTTTGTCAACAACTGGTGGCATTTGTTCATCTCGCGGTTCTTTTTGGGGGTTGGTGTCGGGATCAAATCGGCAACTGTTCCTCCATATGCTGCCGAGTGTGCACCAAAACACATCCGTGGTGCCTTGGTGATGTTGTGGCAATTTTTCACTGCTGTTGGGATTATGTTTGGATACGTTGCTGCATTGGCGTTCTACTATGTCCCCGACAGAGGCTTTGATACAGGGTTGAACTGGCGGTTGATGTTGGGTAGTGCTTGCATTCCAGCTTTTGTTGTTTTGTTTCAAGTGCCCTATGTTCCTGAATCGCCACGTTGGTTAATGGGGAAAGGAAGGCATAAGGAAGCGTTTGAATCTTTGAAAGTATTGCGGTTTGATGAAATATCAGCAGCCAGGGACTGTTTTTACCAGTATATTTTGTTGAAAGAGGAAGGTTCTTACAAGATTCCAACTTGGAAAAGAGTTATTGAAATGTTCACCATCAGGAGAAACAGAAATGGGGCTCTTGCCTCATGGATTGTCATGTTTATGCAACAATTTTGTGGAATCAATGTTATCGCCTATTACTCATCCTCTATCTTTATTGAGGCCAACTTGAGTGAGATTAAAGCAATGTTGGCTTCATGGGGGTTTGGTATGATCAACTTTATGTTTGCAATTCCGGCATTTTTAACAATTGATCATTTTGGAAGACGAAACTTGTTGCTATTTGCATTTCCAGTGATGGCGGTGTTTTTGTTGATTGCTGGGTTTGGGTTTTTGATTGATGACATCAACGGTAGATTAGGTATGGTCACGACTGGGATTTACTTGTTCTCGTGTGTTTACTCCTCATCGGAAGGACCCGTTCCATTCACATACTCAGCAGAGGCCTTCCCATTGTATATCAGGGATTTGGGCATGGCATGGGCCACGTCGACGTGTTGGTTTTTCAATTTCTTATTGGCATTCACCTGGCCACGTTTGCAAAACGAGTTTACTCCAACAGGGGCATTTGGATTCTACGCAGCTTGGAACGTTATTGGCTTTTTCTTGGTCCTTTGGTTCCTACCAGAGACCAAAGGGTTGACGTTGGAGGAGTTGGATCATGTGTTTGCAGTTTCTGCAACAAAACACGCAATCTATCAGACAAAAAATTTGTGGAGAAATGTTCAAGTCTATGTGTTGCGCAGAGACATTGAACCTTTGCCCCCATTATACAAATCTGCCGCTATAAGTCCAACATTTGAACAGAAAGCTGAGATTGTGCACGCTGAGTGAATGTTGTAGGTGATGTATGTGTTTAGTATTAATTAGTGTAAATCATCCATGCTACAAACACTCTACATCTACGGTTTACATCTACCGGTGAATCTTGGGTACAACGAACAGTCCCTGACGGTGAATCTGTCACAAATCCAAGCCAAAATTCTTTCAGTACCAATTCCATATCCACCATGCTCGCAAGTACCATAGCGACGTTGATCCAAGAGCCAGTAATATGGCGCTGGGTCAATGTTTTCTCTCTTGAACCCTGCCAATAATTCATCGTAATCAACAGTTCTCATGCTACCTCCTGTAATCTCACCAACATTTGGCATCAAAACATCAACAGATTCAGTTACTTTAGGATCGTCTTGACATTTTTGCATGTAGAAGGATTTGATTTCGACTGGGAATCTAGTCAACAAGATCGGTTGGTTAATTGTGTCAACCATTTTCCTTTCCTGTGCTTCAGCAATGTCATCACCAAAAGAGTATGGCTTACCCTCATCGTTCAAAATACCCCTCTCATTCAACCAGTCCAATGCTTCAATGTATTGCATTCTCTTGAAAGGCAATTTTGGTGCCTCAAACTTTGGGTTCAATTGTTTAACCAATTCTCCAGCAACTGGGTCCTCCAATACAGTTTGCACTGTTTTAGAAATCAATTTTTCCAAATGGTGCAACAAGTCTTCAAAAGTGAGGAAAGCCAACTCGGCTTCAATGTGAGTGTACTCACTCAAGTGTCTCCTAGTGTGTGATTTTTCGGCTCTAAAGGATTCTTGAACGCAATAAACATCACCCAATGCAGGTAAACATGTTTCCAAGTACAATTGAGACGATTGGGTTAAATATGCCTCTTCTCCATAGTAGTTCATTTTGAACAAGGTTGATCCACCTTCCACTTGGGTTTGCACCATACATGGCGGAGTCACTTCCAACAAACCTTCTTCTTGGTAAAACTGTCTTATGGCACGTAAGAATGCAGCTCTGACTCTCATTACCGCGGAAATACTTTCCCCTCTCAATGTCAAGTGACGTTGATCCAACAACAATGAAGGATCAGCACCTTCTTGAACCTTGTTTGTGAATGCATCCTCACCACTTGGAGCCAAGCCAACAATCTCGTAGTAATCAGCTTTCAATTCAACTCCACCTGGGGCAGTTTTACCCTCTGGCAATTTGGAAACAACACCTTTGATCAGGACTGTGGATTCTATGGTCAACTCTTGCGTTTGTCTAGCCTTGGCCAAATCTCCAGTCAAAACACATTGCAAGAACCCTGTTCCATCTCTCAATGTTATAAACGCCAAGCCCTTTTGTACCCTCAAACGGTGTACCCATCCATTGACTTGTACTCTTGTACCAATGTTATCCTGAATCGATCTCAATTTGATCTTCTTTGCAGCTGGTAAAGATTTGTCTTCTTCAATTGCAGTCAAATCCACATCAGCAACTTTTGGCAATGACTCCTTTTCAGCTTGAAGTTTGGATTGCTTTTCAGCTTTTTTCTTCAACCCTTCGGCCCCCTTTTTAGCTTTTTTCAATGCAGATGGGGAAATCTCGGTGTATGCGAATTTAGTCTTATCTTCTTCGGTTTCCTTATAGACGAGGATTTTGGCGTCAGGGTTGACAAATAACGCATAAGCCGCGGTAGCAAATGGCTGAGATTCTGAACCGGAATGGTCAGCAGAGTCTACTCCAGTTTTCTCATTAACGTATATAGTAGTTGTAGACATTGGTGTTTGTATAGTCTTGAAAGTAAAACTGGCTGAAAATTCTGATTCTGACTCAATATGGATTTGAATAATTTTTTTTTTTTTTTTTTTTCAACTCTTTTCTCTCTGTTGGGAAGAAGGGAAAAAATAAAAAATTAAAAAATTAAAAAATTAAAAAATTTTGCAGAGAGGTTTTAATCTTACGAGTCATAAATAATTCAAATCAGTCAAAGAGAAAGAGTTTCACCACACAATGGCCTTAGCTCAATCTTTAGCTTCTTTATCCTTAGCTGTGTCTGGAGAAACCAGCAATGCATTGCCAACCAAAACCTTGGTATTTAAACCAAAGACGGCTAAATCAGCTACACCTGTTCCTGTGTTAGTCTTTGCACTTCAATCTACTGTGACTCCTACCCCAACCATTGCGAAATCTGCCAACGTCAAAGAACCCAGATTGGCCAAAGATGACTTAGTTCAGGAGTTTTTCAAAACCTCAGCCAAGGAGGTCTCTATTGCCAATTTGTCTCAGGACGTGGCTGGAAAGATCAAGATCGTACTTGATGATAACATACTTAAAGCAGCTGAAAAAGATGAGACGTTAAAGTTGACTACTGAAACTGAAGCTGCTTGTTTACCTGCAAAAGCAGTTTTGGAATTCTTAAAGTCTACAGGAATTGAAGTTGTTGAGACTGATTTTGCTGCAGAGCCAGTTGCCACTGTTCCTCCTAAAGATAAGAAGCCAGCTCCTGCAAAGAAAGAAGATGCCAAAATTGAAGATGCCAAATTGATTGGTATCACTATCGACAAGGAGAAAGATTTTTCCAACTGGTACACTCAAGTTGTTGTGAAAAGTGAAATGTTGGATTACTATGATGTTTCCGGTTGTTATATCCTCAGACCAAACTCATACGCTGTTTGGGAAACGATTCAAGACTGGTTCAACCAGAAAATTAGAACTTTGGGTGTCCAAAACGCATATTTCCCTATGTTTGTTTCACAAAGAGTTTTGGAAAAGGAAAAAGATCATATTGAAGGATTTGCTCCTGAAGTTGCTTGGGTCACCAAGGCTGGTAGTTCCGAATTGGATGAGCACATTGCCATTAGACCAACATCTGAGACAGTCATGTACCCATACTACGCCAAATGGATTAGGTCGCATCGTGACTTGCCTTTGAAATTGAACCAATGGAACTCTGTTGTTCGTTGGGAGTTTAAGCATCCTCAACCATTTTTGAGAACTAGAGAATTTTTATGGCAAGAAGGACATACTGCTCATTTGACAAAAGAGTCTGCAGCAGAAGAAGTTTTGCAAATCTTGGACTATTATGCTGCTATATACGAGGAGCTATTGGCTGTTCCGGTTGTTAAAGGTAGAAAGACCGAAAACGAGAAATTTGCTGGTGGTGACTATACAACCACGGTTGAGGGTTTCATTGCTGCAACTGGTAGAGGTATACAAGGTGGTACTTCACATCATTTGGGCCAAAACTTTTCCAAAATGTTCAACATTTCCGTAGAAAATCCAGATGGAGCTGACAAGGAGCGTTTGTTTGCCTATCAAAACTCTTGGGGATTGTCTACGAGAGTCATTGGTGTTATGGTGATGACTCATTCTGATAACAAGGGGTTGGTCTTGCCACCAAGAGTAGCCCAAACCCAAGCTGTTGTGATCCCCGTGGGAATCACAGCTAAAACAAGCGATGATCAAAGGAAACAAATCAACAGCGGTGCAGAAGAGATTGAACAAAGGTTGAAGAAAGCTGGTGTCAAGGTTACTGGAGACTACAGAGATTCTTACAACCCAGGATGGAAGTTTGCCGATTGGGAATTGAAAGGTGTTCCACTTCGATTAGAATTTGGACCAAAAGATTTGGAATCAAAACAAGTTACTGTTGTTAGAAGAAACGATGGTAAGAAGTACACCGTCAAGTTGGACGAATTGGAGAAGCGTATTCCAGAGTTGCTAGATGACATGCATAACGCATTATTAGAAAAGGCTAGGAAAGATTTCGATGAGCATAGAGTGTTGGTGGAGGATTGGAAAGATTTTGTCCCCACTTTGAACAAGAAAAATGTCATTTTGGCCCCATGGTGTGGTGATGCTGACTGTGAAGATGACATCAAGGATTCATCGGCTAAGAACGATGATGGTGAAGATGGTGATGTCGATGAAAAAGCACCATCAATGGGAGCCAAATCGTTGTGTATCCCATTTGAGCAACCAAATTTGAAGTCTGGCCAGAAATGTGTCAAGTGTGATAGAAAGGCTGTTACGTATTGTATGTTTGGTAGATCTTATTAGAGTTTATGGATTATATTTAATACACATCCCAAAATGGAGATTTCTCTATGCTTTCTATAGCTTCACCAACTGTGACAACCTTGCCATCCTTCAAATCAAGGTGGTACAACTTGGAGACGCCATGATCTTTAAGATATTGCAACGTCTTTTTGTAATTAAGACCAATCTGCTTGATTGAATGAGCATCATCAGATAAACAAAAACGGCCACCGCCATACTCAATAACTGCCTTTACAATATCACTTTTTGGGTAAGGGCAATCCCAACCTTTCCGAATAGCTGCGGAGTTTAGTTCAAACATTGCGCCATAACTACCAGCTTTTTCAATCACTGAAACAATCACTTCCCAAACGTCGGGCCAGTCCTCTTTGATCCTGACATCCTTGGTGAGCTTGTTTGTAGTTTCATCAAAATCGTCTTCCGGCTGACAAAGACGAATCAAATCGAAATGGCCAATCACTTGGGGCTTCAAGTCAATTACATTGGACACCAATTTGAAATAATCTTTGTATAACGATCTGGTCAAACCGCCTTCACTAGCCGCCTTGGCTTCCTTCCAAAGCTCTTTGGAAAAGTCTATTGGGAGCTTGTTAACGTAGTGGACTGATCCAACACTCATTTGCACAGAAGGATTCTGAAGTGTCTTGGCTGACAAGTCCAAATGTGCCTTATCTATTCCCTCTATTTCAAACCCGACAATAATCTTTATCTTGTCCTTGTACTTCTCTTGCACTTGTTTTGCATGCACCAAGTATTTGCTAAAATCATCCAGCAACTGTTTCGTCCCGTAGCCCTTCTCAATCTCCTCCGGGTACAAGTATACTTGGTCCAATCTTGGCATATGTTCCGTAAGACAAAGAACATCAAAGCCGCGGTCAATGTAGTTCTGCACCATTTCCTCTAAAGGATCATAGGCGTGGGATATGTAGTCACCACTGTGCGAATGATGTGAATGCATTTTTGGGGTGATGATTCTTCTAGCAACAACTACCTACTTGATCCACTGGGAAGAGAAGTCCCCTCAATATATATATATATATTTATGTATATGTGCTGAGCAACGTGGGGAGGAAGATGCTCTTCTTCTTCTTCATTGTTAGATATGTAATCTCTAATTGTGTATTTTTCCAAAATCACATTGCGGAAAAATTTACTGAATTGGTCGATGATAGCGGAGAAATCGAGACAAGCCCTATTGGATGAGCAAGCCCTTGTGGATGATTAGAACTACACACGCAGGATTGAGGCAGAGTGTACTAAGACGATATCTAAGGAGTAAAAGTACTCTAGCTCCAACAATCAAGGAGCAAATACTGGCATCTCCACCGATTGGGTCAACATTGGAAGTACGTGGATTTGTCAAAAGTATACGAAATTCAAAAAATGTTGGGTTCTTGGATATATCCGACGGCTCAACCTCCAAGATAATCAATGTTGTGCTTGTTGGTAGAGAGCAACCAAGGTTTCAAGTTGGTGAAAGCGTTTGTGTCAGAGGTGAATGGAGTGCAAGCAAAGGAAAGGGTCAGGATAAAGAGCTAAAATACAATCCTGAGAATCCAAACCATAGTTACGAAATCATTGGTGAAGTTCCAGAGGACTACCCATTACAGAAAAAGGCCACTTCGATGTCATTTTTGAGGACGCTTCCATCGTTGAAGCACAGAGCATCCACGATTGCATCGTTCTACAGACTTCGATCATTTCTTGAGACTCAAATGATGGATTTCTTCAACAATCACAGTTTTACAAAAGTCACTCCTCCTTTGATTACAAGTTCAGATTGTGAAGGGGCAGGAGAAACATTTGAGATTAAACAAGCTGATGACTTTTTTGAAAAGAGAGCGTATTTGACGGTTTCGACCCAATTACATTTGGAGGCAATTTCATTGGCTCTTAACCGAGCATGGACTTTGGCACCCTGCTTTCGAGCAGAGGAGTCCAAGACTTCTAGGCATTTGAGCGAGTTTTGGATGTTAGAGGCAGAGATATCGTATTTGAATAAGTTGGAGCCGTTATTAAGTTTCACTGAGGAGATGATAAAATCGGTTACGAGAAGCTTGGTGGAGAGAAAGAAGGAGTACCTTGAGGGAACATACTTGGACCAAGAGGTTATAGAGTCCAGATGGAGCTCCATCCTCGGCAGCGACTGGCGTCGTTTGACGTACCATGAGGCACTTGAAGAGTTGAACAAACAGGGCGCAAACTTAGAATTTGGAGATTCCTTGAACTTGGTCCATGAAAGAGCACTAGCAGAAAATGGTCCCGTTTTTGTTACTGACTACCCTGCATCAATGAAGCCATTCTACATGCTAAAGTCGTTGAGTTATAATGAAAATGAGCCGACGGTTGCCTGTTTTGATTTACTATTGCCCCAATTTGGTGAACTTGTTGGTGGGTCTTTGAGGGAGCACGACTACGACACGCTCATTGAGTCGATGAGAGAGAAGAGCATGAACTTAGAAGATATGGAGTGGTACATTACTTTGCGTAAATGTGGTACAATTCCTCATGGCGGATTTGGTATGGGGTGGGAGCGGTTTGTCACGTATTTGTCAGGACATGACAATATAAGGGACTTGGTTCCGTTTCCAAGAGCTCCGGGCCTTTGTAAGGCGTAGATAGAGGATATAGAGTGTATAAAGTAATCTTGTACATAATGCACACACACACACACACACACACCCCACTGTCTCGGCAGCAGCGAAACAAAAAAATTTTCAAAAACCTCTGAAAAATTGCTAAAACTTGCTTCTTTTGCCATTCAAATCATTAAAGCCATACACAGAACCTTCAATAATCACACATCATGGATCAGTTAAATGTCAAAGAACAACAAGAGTTCCAACAAATTGTTGAACAGAAGCAAATGAAAGATTTCATGAACTTGTACTCAAACTTGGTTTCGAGATGTTTTGAGGATTGCGTTAATGACTTTACATCCAACAACTTGACTTCAAAGGAGACCAGTTGTATTGCCAAATGTTCTGAAAAGTTCTTGAAGCATAGTGAACGTGTTGGTCAAAGATTCCAAGAGCAAAAGTATGTATATTAGGATGAAGATGTTTGAAAAATTAATACTAACTAAAATCCAGTGCTTTGTTGATGCAACAGGGTCAAAGATAGACTAACTATGGGCCTGGAAGATGCTTAAGGTGCTTTTGGAGATGGTGTTCAACTTGTGGATTCAATGAATCTCTGCAGATGCCTCTCCGCTAAACGTTTGTATATAAAATAACACAACTTTTACTAGAGAAGACTTTGATTGAATACACTGTAATACCCTTTTGCTCTGCTATTCTCTACTTCCTTCAGACACGGAAATGCAATATCGCAACCTGCCTCATGCAAAGCTTTTCCTTGATTGGGACTGAGAGAAGGTTGAAAAAAAGAAAAAAATATCAACCATTCTACCCGACCAACAACAACAACTACGACTATGACGGAACAAGTCAAGATAAACCCCGACCTTCTGATCATCCTTGTGGGATCCGTTATCAACAAATGTATCAGTGAATATGAAGGTGATCTATCTGACAACAGGGCATCGATACCGGTCGAAGAATTTATCACCCAATTAAACGACACTACACGCAAGTATACACAAGACTTTCCCAACGACGAGATAAACTTCCCTCAAATAGATATCAAGCTACTTTCATTCATTATCAATAGAACGTTGTACTTTAAGTTTGTCAGTGTCGCGAATAATCATGTCATAGTGGAAGTAGGAGATCGGTACGAGAATTATTTGAAGAATATTGTTGCAACTTCAACCTTTCGTTACTCAAAGTTTTTGCTAAATGGGGCGAAACTGTTGTACAAGTCAGAACAAGAAGGAAACAAGGGAGTGGGGGTAGAGGAAGTTACCGAGACCACAGAAGAGGTTAAGGATATGGAATCGGCAGAGCAGTCTGTCGAATCAACAGAAAATGTCGCGGACAAAGAACAGCAAGTGAGCGATTCAAAAGAGGATAATATCGAACTGGACGACGCCACTGGAGCAGCATCGAAAGGTCAAGATACTAAAGATATTGAGGGTACTAAAGATATTGAAGATACTGAAGTGGTTGTTGTGACAGAAGAAACGAAGAATCATGAGACGGAAGAGATAGGGGCTGCAGATGGCGTGGAATTGGCAAGTCCCGAAATTGAGGAGTTATCGCAGGTGGATGGAAAACCGTCATCGGCAACAGAAATGGAAACAAAGGATACATCTCAGAGTGTTGGTTCTAAACAGGCGCAGGATAATAAGGACGATATTATACAAACTGATGTTGGTGTGGAGAAAGAGCAATTGCTGCAGAAGGATGATCCTCCTGAGTCTGATGGAGAAACAGCCCTTGAGGAGAATACAGCAAAGGCCGAATCCAAAGCAGCTGCGTTTGCTGATGAAGTGGTGGAGGGAAATGAGGAAGAAAAGTCTAGTGAAGTGCTGGAAGGTGAAGTAAAGGATACGGCGTCTGCAGTAGTTGACGTTACCGGAGAGCAAAAGGAGTTAGGAGTCAAGAAAGACTCTGAAAAACGATCGAATGCGGACGACAATTCCGAAGAGGGGACAAACAATGTAAGTGCTTCTGGTGATAGGGCAGTTTCAGAATCTTCTTCACCCACGCCAGTAGAGAGCGAGACCCACGAGCCACCAGCACAAGAAAAGTCAATTGATACTACTTCCCCCCAATTGCAACCACTTCCGTCAACAAAATCTGAGCCATTGTCGCGCAAGCGGCCGAGGTCACAATCACCGGCACCTACACAACATCGCAAAAGATTCCAAAACATTGCCGTCAATCTCATCAATTCAATTCAGGAACATAGGTTCTCTTCACCCTTTTTGCAAGCGGTCAATCCCAAGGATGCACCTAACTATTACGAGATGATATATGAACCGAGAAACTTGAAGGGTATATTGAAGGCTCTTAAATCAAAGGCCGACCCACCGGTGTATCTGCTGATCAAGGAGCTTGAAAGGGATGTCATGTTGATGTTTGCCAACTGTATCATGTACAACAGGCCGGACGAGGATCTAGTAGAGCTTACTAGGACGATGAAGAGGGATGTTGGTGATATGTTCAAGATGTTTAAAGAAGCTGAACTGGAGATTAAGTAGGGTAGCATGGTAAGTAGTTGTAAAGTAAATTTGGTACACTTTGCACGCGAGGAGTTTACGCAAAACTTTTTGTTTAGACGAGAAAGATATGCGGCATCAAAAATATAGCCAAAGACTGGACACCAAGAGAAAAGTCCATCATCATTTCCCGCCACATTCGAGCTGTCGCTTCAATAATGACAAGACTTAGCTCGCCGTTCGTTAAACAAACGTCTTTTGAAGTGGAATATGCTCCAGCATATATAACTAAATGGAAATCCCAGCGCACAGGCTTGCAACTAACGTACATCAATCAACCATCTCCCGTGGTTAATGGGTATTTTGCAGTTGCCACCGAAATCAGCGACGATTCCGGGTCGCCACACACGTTGGAACATTTGGTGTTCATGGGGTCAAAAAAGTACCCGTACAAGGGGTTGTTGGATACTTTGGGTAATCGTCTTTACTCGCAAACCAATGCATGGACCGCTACGGATCAAACGGTGTACACATTGACTACCGCTGGATGGGACGGATTCAAGACATTATTGCCTATATATTTGGATCATTTGTTGAATCCTACATTGACCGATGAGGCGTGTTTGACCGAAGTGTATCATGTCGATGGTAAGGGTAAAGAAAAGGGGGTTGTGTTTAGCGAAATGCAAGGTATAGAAGGTCAGTCGTGGTTTGAAACGTCTACACAGTTGCAGAGAATGTTGTATGCGCCAGATCTGGGCTATTCTTCGGAAACTGGTGGACTCATGGCTGAATTGCGTCATTTGACAAATGTAAGGATCAAGGAGTTTCACAAGTCAATGTATAGACCGGATAACTTGTGTGTGATTGTTACTGGGTCGATTGATCAGGATGAATTATTGCAAATCATGACTGATTTTGATACTGAGTTGGAAGCATTACCCCATGTGGCTAACAAGAGACCTTTTGTCGACTCCAAACATGACGAGCCATTGAAGGAGGAGGTTGTTAAGGTTGTTGAGTTTCCGGAAACTGATGAATCTACTGGTGAGGTGTTGATGGCGTGGATTGGTCCTTTGGGAGACGATCCTATCATAAATACTGCTGTCGATATGGTGGGTGCTGCATTCACAGATAGTGCTATTTCCTTGTTTAATAAGCATCTTGTGGAGATTGATAATCCGTATGCTACTGCGATAATGTACCATACCGATGACTATTATAGAACGGCATTAAACTTTACATGCAACGGGGTGCCAACTGAGAAATTGAGCGAGTTGGTGACCAAGGTGAAAGACTTGATCAAGTCACAAACTATTCCAGAAGAGTTCAACTTGTTGTACATGAGACAAATTATCAATCAACAACGATTAAAGTTTATATCACAAACTGAAAAGTCTCCCGTGGTATTTTCAGACATTGCCATACTTGATTTCATATACGGTAAACCTGATGGGAGCGATTTATCAAAATGGGCACAAAACTTGAACGAATATGATGAGTTATTGACTTGGAGCTCCGACCAATGGTGCGATTTGATCAAGGAGTATTTTGTTGATAATAAATGTGCTATTGTTTTGGGAACCCCCTCGAGAAACTTGAATGACGAAATGAAGAAACAGCAACGTGAATTGAATAAGAACATCAAAAACAAGTTAGGAGCTGATGGGTTGAAGCAAGCCCATGATAAATTGGCAGCTGCTCATGAGTTCAATGATCGTCCTATTCCCGAAGAGTTGCTTGTCGCATTTGCCAAGCCTGATCCATCGAAAGTTGCTTTTATAAAAACGAATTCATACAAAGCAGGATACAGCAAAGGTGTGGTTGATGTAAACACTAACCTGTACATTGAATCGGACGAGCTTTATGCCAAGCTCCATCAAGACACACCCTCTGGCTTCCCACTTTTCATGCACTTTGAAAACTTCAAGTCGCAATTTGTAACTATACAATTGGTTATGGCCTCAACTAAATTACAGCCACATTTGCTTAAATACATGTCGATATTGGAAGAGATTTTCAGCATGTCGATGAAATTGCCCAATGGAGAATACATTTCCTACGAACAAGTAGTTTCCGACTTGAACCGAGACTTGATTGAATTCCAATTGGATAATGGATTCAATTACCAATTCTACGATTTGATTACCCTTCTGGTAAAATGTGAAACGAAAAAATACGCCACTGCAATCAATTGGATATACAATATTGTCAATTTCGTTGAGTTTGAAGAAGGCAGAGTCAAGGTCATTTTGGAGAAATTGATTGGGTCCTTACCAGATAAGAAACGTGATGGTGAGTTGATGATGTACTCGTCACAATTTCGAAACTTGTTCAATGATTCTTCATTAAGGAAGCAGCAGGATTCAATCAATACCGAATCGTTTTTCAAAGAGTTGTTGCAATTGATCAATGATGGGAAATTTGAAGAGATCAAACGTGATTTGAACGAGATTAAACGTAACTTGTTCAACTTGGATAATATCAAATTGATTGTCTTGGGTGATGTATCGTCATTAGAAACACCAGTTAGCTCATGGACGAAATTCGTAGCCCAAGATGAACCAAGCACTGAAAAAATCACTTCGTCCATCATTCCATTCAGTCAATTACCACGGTCGTTCCAGTTCAAGTCTGAGCTCGGATTCCGATGCAAATCCCAAGCGGTTCTCATTGACATGAAGGCAACAGAATCTACCCA
Organism: Lodderomyces theae; assembly: GCF_024610275.1. Taxonomy (NCBI): domain Eukaryota; kingdom Fungi; phylum Ascomycota; class Pichiomycetes; order Serinales; family Debaryomycetaceae; genus Lodderomyces; species Lodderomyces theae. Next base: position 97,824 of record NW_026261364.1, on the reverse strand, counting down.
CTTGGTATCAGTAACACCAATACCCACAGACTACTTGCACGATGACATTCCACGAATCGCACTTACTATTGAGTTTCTCTGTGCTGTAGAGGGCCCATTCTGGCGATCAATTAGAGGTTCAGGTTTGGCTTATGGTGTTAGTATGAAGCAGAATATCGAGACTGGGTTTTTGAGTTTTAAATTTTATCGTGCTGCTGATGCAAAACAGGGGTGGATTGAGTCGAAAAACTTGATGAATCGATTTGCGAACGGAGAGTTGCCTATAGATGCATTGAGTTTGGAGAATGCCGTGGCTGCTATTGTTAATGAGTTGGCCAATGCCCAGGAATCCAGTTATGATTCTGCTAGTGCGAAAATTTGTGACAACTTGTTCAAGGCAAGAGGTCCCAATTATATCGAGTCGTTTTTGCACCAATTGAACCAGTTGGGCGCTGATGACGTGAGGTATGTGTTGAAAAAGTATTTTGTGAAATTGTTTGATGCTGGTCATTCGGTTGTGTTTACGAGCTTGCCCATGGAGAAAATTGAAGAGATGGGCAAGTTTTTGCAAGGTGAAGGTTACAATATCAAGGTGGAGGAGATTAACCATGATGAAGAGGAGGAGGAGGAGGAGGAGGAATTTGAACAAGAGAGTGGCGATGACGAAACTGTTAGTGGAAGTGGAAGTGACAGTGGAAGTGACAGTGACAGTGACAGTGACAGTGATGACGAGTGAGTGGAGGTGTGTTTGATGGATCTTCTGCTACGCTTGGCTTTCTGTATATATATATATTACTTGTCTAGCCTTTGTACAAAGAAAAATTTACCCTATGTTTATTGTGGATGATTCACTTCAACCTCTTTTGGTTTAGCAGCTGCTCCACCATCCTTGACATCTTCTTTCAACGGATCATCAACTTCGCCCTTGGCCTTGGCATTCGCCTCAGCCTCGGCTTGTTGCTGCGCTTGTTGAGCTGCAATAGCTTTGATTTCATCTTCAGTTCCACCATTGGCTCCCTTCACAGCGGCGGCTCCGTTGGCGGCACCTTTCGCACCAGTGTAAAACTTCTCAACATCTTCTGATTTGAATTCAAAAGTGGAATCAAATGAATCCAGTTTCAAAAACTCGATATATTTGTCAAGTTTGAAACATACAGTTTGTTGATCAATCTTGGCAGTGTTTTTCCAGTACTCGGGACTCTTGATGGCATCGCACGCAACCCATTTGGCTATTGAATGGAAACGCAATTCCCAATCTCTTTTTCCAAACACGGACTTGATATCATCCATTGGTCCGATATTCCTTCTTGAATAAGTGCCAAACTCGCCCTCTTGTGCATTCTTGACGGGATCAATTTTTGGGTGATTGCAATGAAGGAACAAGAGTTTAGGTAACTGGTATTCAACCAATCGGTGCGCTGTATCCTCATCTTCAATCTTTTTATCTTCAATGATTTTCTTTTTATATTCCTTGAACTGTTCAATTAACCGATCAGTATACCCACCCGATTGGAATGGATTCAATCTGGTGTCCAATTGCTTAGTTGATAAGAATTTCTGCCAATCATGGTAAAACTCTGGATTATCACGAGGATCAGTTTGTCCCAATGTAGTCTCGGAAAATTTACCATTGTCGGCAGTGTATCCCCAAAGGTACAATTTTTGATTGGTTAAATGATAACGCTCATTCATTACATGTAATGCAGGAACAATGGTTTCACGATCCCCTTCACCAAAAGCACCTTGATAAAGCAAAGTTTCATACCAACCTTTGGAGTTCATATTATAGTACAATGATAAAAGTAAAGCACGGAAATGTTCACGTTTGGAAAACACCATTTGACCAGTTTCAACTGAGATTGTGCTTGGCAAATTTGCAAAATCATGGAAATGAATTTCGCTTGCTTTATCCTTTTGAATATAATCTAAAAATTTTGCATCATTGGCAAGACCAAATCGGTGGATTGGTTCTCCCTTTTCGATTCTAGCAATTTTGTAGTATAAGGGACTGGTCAATTTGACCCACAAGTCGGGCCACAAAATCATCTTTGTGGAAAGGTAGGGTTCGGTGTATAGCAAATTGTCAACGTCTCTAATCGGGAAATTGTCTGCGTCCAAGGCAATGGTGTGATCAAACGATGATACAATCAATCCTAGTATTTTCCTGGCAAATTTTTCACTAACCAAGTCAAACACCTCTTTACCTAGGATGTTTTGTATAACCACACACTTTCCATTTAGCTTATTTGGCAATAAATCTTCACAAATTTGTTTATCGTATTCTTCTGGTGTATCCAAGATTAATTCGACTGGCAATGAAGATCCGCGATCACGCAAGTTTGTGATGGCTGTCAAGGCACTGGCAATCATTCCACCACCACCATTGATAACAATACCGTAACCAGAAACAAACTGCTTTGGAGGGTCAGGTAACGATTTCAAGGTCTTGACAACATTATCATGAGATTCTTGCAAACATTTGAATTTGGGAATCGGTATTTTCAAATTAGACTCACGAAGATATTTTTCCGATATTATACGTTGATCTTTTTGATAAGTTGGGTTCAATTTTTTACCACGTTCTTCATCAGTGAAAGCTTCACAATTTGGTTTATTGGCAACAAGAACATTCTTAATCAAGTGTTTGAAGAAACTGGACTTATCGAAAAACCTCTCAGAAGCTTTAGTGACTTTCAATTCGAAATCCAGAGGAAAATCATGCACTTCATTTTTAAGAATTTCCAAAAATGCAGCTGGTTTGAAATCGGATTTGTGTTCCTTGGCATAAGTGTTGACCAATTGTTCAAACAATGCATAAGACACGGAATTTTGTTTGAAAAACTCGCCAGTTTGTTCTTCCTTCACTTCATCTTTTAAAGTTTGTTGAATAACATCAAGGTATTTTTGTCGAAGCTCATTCTTCAACTCCTGAACAATCTTGGGTTTTTCTGACTTGGCTACTGATTGTTTCAATTCAGCAAGAATCTCCTCTTTTTTGGTGTTCTCCAACTCCTGCATCACTTCATCAATGTATTCTTGACTATCCACTTTATTAACGTGTGCTTGTAAAGAGGATTTTCCACCAGTAAAGTATTTGGCACCTCCAGTCCTACTATTACTGATAGCAGCAGCAGTAGTAACAGAGTCACTGGAAGATAGTATCAGCACATTGAATATGATGACAGCAACCACCAAAGCCCCGAGAAAGACATACAGTAGGGATAATCTGCGGAAAAACATGACAGCCAAAGCAAATAACGTGTCTGTGTGAAAGAGTGAGCCGGAATGAGTTGATCTGTATGAGTATTGAATTATTAGTGTGATATGCCTGTAACGAGCGATGAAGACAAATTGACAGAAGCTCCTGTTGTCCAAAGATGTCTTCTACTATTGTCTTTATTCAACATCCAACAAAACTAGATAGATATATTGACAAGTGAGAACAACGCAATAAAATAAAATAAAAAAAAAAAAAAAGAAAAAAAAAAAAAGGTTAAGATTCAGTCCTGCACACATATACACATATATACATATACACATATACACACATATACAAAACAAAAGTTTATCTATGCTGCACGACTTTACCTATTAAACCCAATATATATATATATATATAGATCATGCCTTGCCAATTATAGTTGCTTGAGGTAATGAAGTGCAAGCCCCTGCTTCCTTAGTTGGTGAGAAGTGTGTGAATATGGGTGTGTGTCTCTAGAAATGAACAAAATGAAAGAAGGATAAAGGTTTTGATTTGATGATTGATGATTGATGATGATGATGAAGAGCCGCACATCTGGTACCTCGCGGCTTTTGAGTAACAGCTAAATGCATACCACACCCACATCCAAACACACATACATATATATATATTACTATTTATTGTTTACAGTGTTTGAATAAATAAATAAATAATAATAAATAATAAAATGAATTGTATATGTATATTTGTGTAATCTATTTATAGAGATGGTTTTAAAAACAAAACAAAACTATTTTTGTAAATGAAAAAAAAACAAAATACAAAAATACAAAACCAAAAATTTAGTTTGTCACGTGAAGAAGACGCGTGTTAATTTCATTCATAACATTTATATTAGTAGTTTACAGCCTCTTTTCTTTTGTAAGACAAAAAACCTATCGCTGATTTGTAGAATATAAGAGACAATCCTTGGAATTTTTAAACAATAAAGTCTTTTTTTTTTCAATGAGATTTGACTGAAGGTCTTCTGATAGTGACACTGAATTCAAACAACTTATTTTGCCATCAATTGAGCTTGTCCTGTAATGGATCATGCATTTGGTCATGCTTCCTGCAAGTAACCGCCTGATTCATCAGCTGATTTGGTCATGCTTTCTGCAATCTTGTCCTTGGTCCATTCATTATAAATAGTCTTTGGAATCCTTCATGGTTTCCTGTCTAGTTTATAGAGTATTCAGGAGATATTCCCGATAATAAATGTCTACTACAACTACCTCAGTGTTATACATGTCCCAAGATTCCATATTTAGGACAAGCTCAATTGACCCATGGGAAGAAAAACAAGGTACAGTAGCGTGCCTTCGATAAAATCAATAGCTTTTTCCGAGCTTCAAAAATCCCAAATTTACCTGCATCGGTAAGTAAGTTCCCAGTGTCCAAAAGTGCTATTAGGAAGTTCTTTGGTGGTGAATTACGTGTCTACTGAATACCGGTCTTGGAGCAAATGCTAACTGTAGATGTGTTAGAGTTGCAAATTTTAACTGTCCAAAAACGCAATTATAACTGACTCAATGCTTTTGCTAGTACTGCTAGTATTATACTTGGACTGAGGACTGCCTCATTTCGTATACAATGATTACGTGGAAAGGGAAAGGGATATGAAGTGGAGTAAATTCTGATAAACGGATAGAAAATAGAGTATTTGCAATATTTTATTTTTTTCAATACAATTGGTAGGAAACTCAATGATCATACAGTATTATATAATCATTTGGCCACAGATGGTATGATTTACTGTGCAGAGTGCTACCAATTCAATAATATGATGGTGATGTCTATCTATGTTTGTTTTTCTTTTACATTTTTTCCTTTTCCTTTTTTTTCCTTTTTTTCGCTCTTTATGGTTGTTAATTTTTTTTTTATTTTTTTATTCTTACCCTCCCCTAGAGATCAGAGAAATTCCACAATGTACATTATCATGAGTGAGGGGGACTTTGACGATGAGACATTGGTGTTGTCGATAATTGTTTCATTCTCAGTGACAATTGTCCTAGCGTTGGTCTTTTGCATTTACAAGATTTTCTTTTCAAGACAAACCAATGGCGAATATCAAAGTTTAACCTCATCAATCACTGACAATTTACTAGGTTCACATCTGAATGACGTGCCACGAGAGTTTCTCAATGATGAAGAGAGCTTGACACATTTAGCTGAAACGTTTGACTTTACTGGGTTATCGCCAGAAGAACAGCAACTGTACCTCAAGGGACAAGAGTTTACTGTGAATCACCCACCGGATTTTAGCAAAACTAGGGGCAAAACGTTTTCTGTGGAGGATGAGAGGATGATCAAGGAATACGGGATCAATCTGTTTAGCTTTGAGATGGAGGAGGATTTGTTGAATCCGCACTATCTTGTTGCCGATAGGACCGAGTTAAATTTCAATAATAATGATTTACCGTATAGTACGACAACGGCAAGTTTGAATTATCCATTACCGGTCAAGAATAGGGTTCTTTCTGATACGATATACTTTGAAACCAAAGTTTTTGAGTTTGTCCAAGATCCCAATTCATCAAGTCAGCATTTTTCTATTGGATTAATTACCAAACCATACCCTACTTCGTTCAGATTACCAGGATATAATAAATTCTCCATTGCATATGAGAGCACGGGTAACTTGAAAATTAATAAACCATTCCCAACTCCATTGCAGCAGCATCTTGGTGAGCAAAGCCAGTACAATGCATTGGTGTTGCCTCCGCTTCAGGAAGCTGATGTTGTTGGATTCGGTTATGTGATTCCATCAGGTACGATATTTATCACTCGTAACGGGAAAAAACTTTTGGATGTGATGAGGGGGTGTTTTGTTGACATGTATCCTGCTGTCGGGTGTTTTTCAACCAATGCCAAATTTCAAGTGAATCTCGGCCAAAGCGGGTTTGTTTGGATCGAAGCCAATGTGAGGAAATACGGATTTGTTTCAACTAGTGATTATAAGAAATTGGGAGGCGAAAGAGGATTGGCAAATTTGCCTCAGTATAACAAAGTCAAGGATACTAGTGACAAGTTGCTAGATAAAGGCGAAGAGTTGCCACCTAGGTATAATCTGGAGGAAGAGTTGGATTTCTTTGGTAGGAGCTCGACTGATGTTAGAGTGGGCTCGAGTGCTCAGCATATGAAACTGAATGAAAAAGAGACGTCTGGAGGTCATGATTCTGATGCGGAGGTCAAGAGTATAGATAGAACACATGTGACCAATGAACCGGAAGAAGTTATGGATTTCAGAGAAAGAATATATGAGCAGAATATTAGGAATGATGTACTGAATGGTAGTCAAGAATCTGTGCCTTTGCTTGCTTCCGAGGGTGTTGAGTATGGCTTGATGGAGCTGAGTAATGCATTGTCGAAAGATGAGCCAGTAGCAGAGGAGAATAGTGCACAGGAGGCTGTAGGGTCTCGTCTGGTTACTGTGGAACCACAGACAAAGGTTACTGGAGGGGAAGCGAATCAACAAGAGGAGTCCAATGCAGTCCCATTTGCAGAATCCAATGCTATTGAAGCATCGCCCAGTGCACAAGACGAACAACTACCAACTGAGGTTAACGAATCATCAACTGAGCCAAGCAGCCGAGACGCAACACCAGACGTATCTTCATCAAACCAGCAATCCAAGACTAAATCGGGTTCCAAAAAGAAGAAGAAATCCGGCAAGAAGGGGAACAAGAAGAAGAAAAGAAAGTAAATAGTAATAGCATGTCAAATTTATGTACAAAACACGTGATTTTGTTTGTAGATTGTATGTGAAGGTGTGAAATACCAAATACCAAGCAAGTAGTAGGCGTATATAAACAGAAACTACCAATGGTATATAACGCAGAATAATACTACAGATATGAAACCACATCGGAAACACACATCCAAAGAAACTTAACAAAGAAACTTAACAAAGAAACTTAACAAAGAAACTGAACAAGTAAATAGCAAGGTGATGTTATTCGGATGCCTTATTTGTGTATATACGTCTATTCCTCGTCTTCCTCGTCTTCCTCCTCTTCATCATCATCATCATCATCATCGCTACTCTCATCATTCCACGACTTCTCCACCGTCTCCTTCACCCGCTTCACATACTGACTCCGATGATCCTTGTACAAATTCGCCGCCTCCACATTCGCCGGCGACGAAATGTTTGGATCATTAAGCAAGCTCTGTATACTCGTCAAGATCGAACTCACATCATATGTAGGCGACCACCGGTTCTGCAAAATGTCCAAACACAACTCACCCGACGCATACACGTTGGGGTGGAACATCTCCAGTATGAATTTGACAATGGGGGGTTTGTTGGGGTACTGCTCGTCAAATTGTAAAATGAGCCGGAATGTGCCGTCTTCAAAAGGGGTTTCCGAGGGGCCGATTATTACTGCATTCCATTTCATGACGTTGTCAGGCAAGGGTGATGCTGAGACGCCACTGGGTGGATCTTGTTGCATGCGCTAGAAAAAGAAGAAGAAAAAAAGGTTAGGTACATGCGTGGAGGGGAAACTGATGGGTTTGTGTTAAACATACCTTGAAATCTCGCATGAGTCTTCTCTTGGCTGGTGTGGACATTTGGGAGATTGGTTGATTGAAATATGATTATGTCTGGAATATTTTCGTCTGGATTTGTAAGTAATCGCGTAGGCGCAAGTTGGGATTTTTTTCTTTTTTTTATTTTTTTTTTTTGCCATCAACAGCCACATCAATTTCAAAGTGCCAGTTATTCTTCTGAGTTTATATGATGATGGAACTTTTCTTTTCCGTTTATTTTAGATTATAGTCAACAGTGATACATATACTAAGGTCACTATAGTAATAACTACATTAATCAAGATGTACTATCCTATAATACAAAAAATTCCAGACGGTTTTGTAAGGTTATTGAAGACATTTGTTAAACTAATGGATTCTTTCCTTTCGAGGCTCCAATAAGAAGAAAACTACTTAGAGTTTTCTGCCATTTCATAATTCTTTTTGTCTCTCCATTGCTGGGTGTAGGTAAGCAACAATTGTCTAACTACCTTTCTCATCAGAGTATTGATTAGTTACAATCATAGTGTGTGTGGGGGATTTTGGTGGGGGTAGTTTGCAAAGCCTCAGAAAAGGGAAAATGAAATCTTTAATCTCTTGTGCAAACTTTTCTATTATGTATTGGCTTTAATTTTGCACCTCGTTTAAATGGGGAGTCTGTTACGAAAGACTGATTGGTATTCAATATAGGGCAAAGTCATCAATAGAATGTAAGATTAAATTTGTGTTAGGTAGATCGACTCCAGCAAATCAAGTGCAAAGCAAAACTAGAAATGTATAAAGATATCAAAAGCAAACATTTGATAATGCAACGCCAGTATGGCTGTTGGCTTAGGCGCAAGACATCTCTCCCTAATCTCAGCTCTAAACTCGGCCTACAAACGCAATTGTGTAAAGACTTCAAATCACAGTCAAAACTAAAATGCAACCTAAAGCAGGTCTAGTACTTGTTCAGCACTCTTCTCTTATTTCTGATTGACTACCGCGCAAGTTGTATATAGTGCGAAGTTCAGTCCGCGTATACCACCGCTCAAGTTTAACTACAACGTCTCCCCTAGAGCCATGACGCACCGTATGCTCAAAGTATGTCAAATCCTCACGGCTCAAATCAAAAAAATGGTAGCCAATAACCCCAAATGGGAGATTGGGACTGAAGACTTTCATGCAGTGGGTGAGTATACGTCTCGTACAACACAGGGAAATTTCGCTCCACCAGTTGATGCTACTGTTTGGAAACTGGGGACACAAATCACATACTGCCCTTGCATCACATTCAAAACACGACATGCTCGAGATGACAAGGGATCTGAGTTTGGTATGTCTAAACTTCCCAAGTTTGTAAAGCGCGGTGGGGGCGTACTTCTGCCCGGCAAAACGTAAACATAATTGTCCCAATTTCGGAAACTCTTTCTCCATGTCAGTGAAAGTGAACATAGCATCCAAATCGATATCTCCCTTGAGCGACAATTCACAAAGAGAACCAGTGTCGAAATAATCACGTAGCGGGAAATTCAAACTCATGCTTTCGTAAGAATCATAAAAGTTCAATACACGCAACTGCATATTGAAGCGACAACGCATACGACAATGACCACTAGAAGTTATAATTGTGAGCTCCTTCAAGCTCTTTGACAGGTGAAGTTTATCGATTTCGTTACAACAAAACCACTCACCAACTTGGATCAGCTTGCTAGCAGTTAGTTCATGTTCGGGAAATCTGCTAAATAAATTGGGAGAAATATAATGAGTACCATAACCATACACGTCAATGTATTCTTGAATGTGGAGAAGGTAGCCTGGTTCCCTCTGTTCTCTTGGAATAAGAACCGTAACTAACTCAAAATACTTGATTTTGGTAAAATGTCGGAATATACAATCAATCATGGTCATATTGTGACCATACAATTCCAAGCGATTGATCTCTTGCGACAGATCCATCCTCATCAAATATCTCTCAAATGTGTCTGTGGATATTATTGAGTACTTTGTGCTCTTGCAATTGTTGAGATTCTTGGGGAAGTGGAAAGTCGAGTTTTGTTCATTCAGCTCCAACGCGTCGTTCAACGTCCATGGAATATAAACATAAATGTTCCGGTACAACTTGGGCTTGGCAACGTAGTAGAACTTGGAATGCAATGGAGCAAGGGCTAAAGTGTGGTATTGGTTGAGTTGGTGGAATATCTCCTCCAAAGCTTCGTGATGCAAACTTGTTAGAGAAACCATGAGTTTGCAATACAGTGGTGCATGTTTCAAAGAAAACAGAGCCACGTACTTTGTATCTTGAAGTACTCTGTTATTGTTTCCTCATTCTCGACATCTTGGTTGTAGATTTTGAATGCAAAATCGATTTGAATCTGCAACAAATGGGGAAAGGAACTTTGTGCTATTATCTAATGATACTCATATTGATGGGAATCTTTGCAATAATACAGTGGATTTGGTCAATCCATAAGCGCTTGTTACAAGATGTAAGCCTTGGAGTTTTTATAATTTGGCGCGTTAAAATCAGGAACTTTGCCGCCGAAAACAAACAAACAGAACGAAAAGAGATGTTCATTGGCTTTAATACTCTAATTACATGCTTAGTAGGCCATCTATCTTTTTGTGTTGGAATTTGCCTTTGCAACTTGATCGGTAATGTCGAATGTATGCAATGTTCGTTGCCTATGTTACGTGCGCATGATACATGGATAAGTTTATGTAAAATATAATGTATAAAAATATAGAATGGGCTAAATCAAACTAAAAAAAAAAAAAAAAAACAATACACAAAAGCTTGCTTTGCTTACTTGTGATTCCAGAACTCAGTCAAGTTGTGGCCAGCACCGTTGAATGCCAAGATGTTTGGTGTATCTTCTGGAATATCGGCCAAAACACCATCAGTTCCAAATGAAATCAAATTCTTCTTCAATTGGGCCGGAGTGACACCATCAGCAGCAACGAAAAACTCTGAGCCGGCTCCTGGTTGCAAAGAGAGATAGTATGACAACAAACCAGCAACATGAGGAGAAGCCATAGAGGTTCCTGACAAGTAAGCAGTAGCAGTGTCAGATCCAATATAAGTGGACAAAATGTTCAAACCAGGGGCAAAAATGTCAACACATTTTCCATAGTTTGAAAAGTAAGCTCTTTCGTCTGAAATGGTGGAAGCACCAACAGTGATTGCTCCCTCAGCTGCAGCTGGAGATGTGTTGCATGCATCTTGGTTTTCGTTACCGGCAGCAACGGCAAAATGCAAACCAGCCTTCACGGCAGCATTAACCGCCAAATCCAAGGCTTGAGATCTTCCACCACCAAGAGACATATTGGCAGTAGATCCTTTGAATCCCTTCTTGCCCTTCTTGACGGCATCTTGATGTGCTTTAGCGGCAAATTCAATACCTTTAACCACATCAGACATGGATCCTGATCCATTACTTCTCAACACCTTGACAGCAACAACTTCAGCCTTCTTGGCAACCCCATAGTCCTTGGATGCAATCGTACCGGCACAATGAGTTCCATGACCATTGCCGTCAAGGTCATCGTCGCCAGTAGGAATGGTTTTACCCCAAATGGCTCTACCGTCAAACTCAGTATGCTTGACATTGATACCAGTGTCAATGACATACGAAGTAACACCATCGCCACCCTCAGAATCGTAAAGATACTGATCAAATGAGGACAATGACAAGGGTTGTCTATGAGAGACCCTAGCCAATCCCCATGGAGCCCCCTTTTCAATATCAAATTCATTGGTGTGCACCATAGAGTCCTGTTCGATAAATGACACCAATGGGTTCCTTCTCAAAATCTCGATAGCAATATTGTCAAATCTACCAGTGAATCCGAAAAACCCATCAATGTTGAAGCGTTCCATGATACCGTCAACAAGACTAGTAAAGTCGCTCACACCTTCCTTGAGAACAACAATGTATTGGTTGTTGATGGACTTGGCCTCATCGTGAACAATCAAAGGAGCAAGAGTAGATGGTTCTTGTTGCTGCTGTTGCTGTTGTTGCTGTTGTTGGTAATGCTTAATTTCTTCCTTGGGAATGGCTCTGAAGCTGTCAACAAGGTCTTCAACATTTTGCAATGTTGGAATGTAAATGGCGGAGATGGTGGAAGCCATCAATAATAATGTACTGTACTTCATGCTTAATAAACTTTGGTTTAAACTCTAGGAAATAGAAAAGAAAGGAGAAGAAAGTGCTGGGAAAGTGTGGATTTTATTTTTAAAAACAAAAAAAATGAAATATCTTTGAGAGATATGGGGAGAGAAAACGGTGGCGGGATGAAAGAGGAGAGAGATAAGTAAAGTAAAGAAATATACACGCTACCATTTCCATGTCAAACCAACACAATTATTGCTGGCTGTAGAATGCAAAAAAATGTCGCCTATTTGAACAATACACGCATCCTGAGGGCTGAGAAAGGGGCAGGGGGGTTATCACGTTTGTTGAAGTTATTAATCAATGTTTGCCAGCAACAACAACTACAACTACAACAACAACTGCAACTACAACAAAGGTACTACTATATTCCAAGTGCTTGTTGGACAACTTAGCTGGGTCGTCATTTGGTACGTGAACATTCTTTCAACACAAGCTTCTGGCGACCACCATCTGTTATCCAAGATAAAAACAAGTTCTACTAGAGCTTCCTATTAATGTTCTTGCAACCACTTTAGACGATTGCTGAGAATGCAAAGTTGTGCACAAATCTTACGATAAAACAACCAATCATTTATGTATATGTATTGTTGTGTAATGTAGATAAATGAGAAAGAGAGAGAGAGAGAGAGAGAGATAACAACACGGAAATAAAAAAAGAACAGAAAAGAGACATTTGTGTCTGAAGGTGGAGAATGTCGTTGCTGTTTCAGTGTAGTGCTACGTGTGGTACTCTACATTGTATTATTATTGTCTCTTGGAGAAGGGGGTTATGACGTATACGACGACGACATCTTCTGTATAGTCTCAATCAATGTGTGTTTTGTACATTGTCCGATATTCGGCCGTTTTAGTAACATAGCACACGACTTTTGTATTTTGTCTTTTGTATTTGTCTTTTGTCTTTGTAGATAAGATAAGAGCAATTGGTACACGACCATATGAAATGACGCCACAACAACAACATATAAAACTATTACACCACAGTATTTATCTCTTTTACAAACAGAAGAAAACTAAAAGGACAATAGGATGAAACGGAGAACATTTATGGAGATAAGAATTACACTGAAGAACAAGCAAAGCATTCTTCATCTTCCGAGGCTCTTATTTTGTTGTTCCGTGTAAGACGTGCCACACTTGTCCTTATCGTGTTTTAATTTGCGACACGACACAAACAGAGCTACAGCTTAACGCACGTTAGTGTATCTCTCCGATTTGCTTAGTTCATTAACAACTGCTTTCTTCTATATGTTTCTCGTCTTTGCTTCTTGCTGAGCTGTTTCCCTCGTGCACAAGAACTCAGTTTGTTGTTCAGATTTTGTGTCCTTCGTAGCAATAATTCCAAGGTTACATTTCGCTTTAGATTTGGTGCAAAAAAAACAAAAAAACAAAACGCAAAAATGATACAGAACTTGTAAAGTGTTGATAGAAAACAAGAGTGCTCTCAAACACAGCCTGAGTTGCCCTTGTAAGCATAAATTGCGCCATGTAAGACAGGCACCTTCTAATATCATTACATTATATAATCAAGCAGGATTTTTTTTTAGTTTCGTAAATGAAAAACAAACCTTACACAAAACCTTGAGAAACGTTTTTTCAGCAAGAGCGGCGCCGTGAAAACTCTTGAGTCAGCATCCATCTCTTCTTTGCCCCCTCTCGCCCCCTCCCCCCTTCCCCTGAAGTTTCAATTCACGGCCACACCTTTGCTTTACTTCACAGAATTCACACCATTGAACCACCTACCAATGAAAGCAATTGTTTACTACGGCAAAGAGGACATCAGGTTCCACAATGATCACCCCGAACCTCAAATTAATCACCCCGACGAAGTCAAAGTGAAAGTGGACTATTGTGGTATTTGTGGGTCTGACTTGAAGGAAATCACTTCAGGTCCATTCTTTTTCAATAAGCCAGGATCCACCAACCCAATTTCCAACAAGAAATTTCCCATGGTGATGGGACATGAAATTAGTGGAGAGGTGGTTGAAGTCGGGGCTAATATTGAAAATGTTGTTGTTGGGGATAAAGTAGTGGTTGAAGTCACAGGAACGTGCAAGGACAAAGGCAGGTTCAAGGACTCACCATCCAAGGATAAGCCATTTTGTGCTGCTTGTTACGATGGATACTACAACGCTTGTGATTCGTTGGCTTTGACAGGTCTTGGCTTTAATGATGGTGGTTGTGCCGAGTTTCTTGTAACGAGTGGTGACAAAGTTGTTAAATACGATCCAACAAAGATTCCTACTGATGTTGCTGCTTTGGTACAACCCTTGGCTGTTTCTTGGCATGCTGTTGGTGTATCCAGGCTCGAAGAAGGGCAAGCTGCTTTGATTTTGGGTGGTGGCCCCATCGGACTAACAACAATCTTTGCGTTGAAAGGTCACAAAGCAGGCAAGATTGTAGTTAGTGAGCCTGCCGCTGCACGAAGATCTTTGGCCAAGAAGCTTGGTGTGGAAGTATTTGATCCTAGTGGTAAATCAGTTGAGGAATGTATTGCCGCTTTGAAAGAGATGTCGCCAGATAAAAGGGGGTTCCATCATACGTTTGATTGCAGTGGTGTTCCAGCTACATTTGAAGCAAGTATCAAGTGTCTTCGAATTAGAGGTACTGCTACCAATGTTGCAGTATGGGCACATAAACAAATCCCGTACTCTCCAATGCATACAACAATGCTGGAAAAGATTGTTACGGGATCCATTTGTTTTGTCAAGAAGGATTTTGTTGAGGTTGTCAAGAGTATTGAAGCGGGTGATATATCTGTTGATGAGTTGAGGTTGATGATTACTGACAAGATCCCCTTGCAAGAGGGTATAGAAAAGGGATTCAATGAGTTGTTGTACAACAAAGGTGATCATATCAAGATTTTATTTACAAATGAATAAAAGTGTACCTAATACATTTTTCTCTCTCTCTCTCTCATTGACTTGTTTGCTTTGATGAACGACTTGCAAGATGAAGCAAGCTTCTATCGCAGTATCCTCGTGATCATGTGTATCTCATCATTGGCTGTGAAAAAATCGCATCGCGAAATTGAAAAGTAAAAAAGTAAAAAATTAAAAAAAAAAAAAGATATTGCAAGCTAAAACTTCATCTCATCAAAGCTAACTCCACGACACCACTATGGCTAAAAGAAAGGCCAAGACGCAGGAGCTTGAAAAGAGAAAGAAGATCAAGCAAGCTCAAGACGCTCAACTTTCCACTGGGCTATTCAATGGAGATATCGACGAAGAGGAGTATGCCAATGGTCATGATTGGGAAAACGAAGAACAAGATTACGAATTAAGGCCGAGAAAGATGAAGGAGAAACATCTCGTTGAAGCGTCTTTACCGATAAAGAGGGAAGATGGGCGGATAGAGAGGGTTTTGAGGGAAGTGGAGGAGAAAGAGGACGAGGAGGATGAGGATGATCCAGAGGAGGAGGAGGGACAAGAAGCAGAGCTAGAGCAAGATAAAGATGCACAACCACACGAAGAAGAAGAAGAAGAGGATGAGGATGAGGATGCTCATCTCTCACCAAGGGAGAAATTAATCAAGACGAAAGAAGAAATAGCCGAGCTTGGTTCCAAATTGATTGAAAGCCCCGAGGAGAATATCGCATGTTTAACCAGATTACGCAAAATGAGTGAATCGAAAAACTTTATGACTTCACAGTTGGCAATAATGGCACTTTTGCCCATTTTCAAATCATTAGCACCATCATATAGGATAAGAGCATTGACCGATGCGGAAAAGAGAGAAAAAGTGAGTCGAGACGTGGCGCGATTACGTCAGTACGAACAAACTTTGGTTGTCAACTACAAAGCATACCTTGATTTGCTCTCGAAATATTCGAAAATATCATACTCAAACTCGGCCAACAATGATAAAGTCACTACTGATCAATTGAAAAGAGGGAATCTAGCGTTGAAAGCTGCGACTGAGCTCTGTACTTCATCATTACGATATTTCAACTACCGCAAGGAGTTGTTTACAATATTGATCAAAAGGCTCAATAGAAAGCCCGCGTACGAGCAGGATATACCTGTGTTTATCAAGTCGGTGCAAGCTTTGGAGACGTTGCTTAGAGATGATGAAGAACATGGTGATATTACAGTTGACATTATTACCATCTTGACCAAAACAATCAGAGACAAAAAGTACCGGGTTGATGAATCAGTCGTCAACATTCTTCTATCAGCATCCTTATTGGCTGATTATGCTCCCAATGACGATACCGAGAAACCCAAAATCAAGTTGAAAAAGAAGGATCGGGTGCATTTATCCAAAAAGGAGAGAAAGAATCGCAAAGAGCGTAAAGAAATTGAAGAAGAGATGCGTCAAGCACAACAAGCAATCACCATTGAACAACGAGAAAAATACCAAGCACAAGTACTAAAGATGATTCTCATGTGTTATTTGGAAATCTTGAAAGCAAGTCAGGATCAAGATACTCAAGAAGGAACCAATGCCGCACCACTAATCGGCGCCTCTTTGCGCGGCATGTGCAAATTTGCCCATTTGATCAATGTCGACCTCGTTGCCGATGTATTCTTGACGATCCGCGGGATCATGTTGGATATAATTGAAGAGTTCAACACCAAGATGCTTGGCGATTGCATATCTGCGCTTTTAAACACTGGGAATAGAAGGCAGCAGACTGTGCTGGAGCCCACTGAGATTCTGCGGTTGTTGCAGGCGATGAAGTTGCATGCGCCAGAAGTTGCCACTTTGAGGTTGGTTTATGAGTTTGTGGATCGGTACGGCGATAAGCGCGGGGATGAGTCGTGGGAGGACGTGTTGATGGATAGCTATTATTGTCCAATGGTTAAGGAGTTGAAGAAACAAAAGAGATAGGTTTTGGTGGAGGTTGACAGATTTAGTTGCATTGTTTGTATATTGTGTAGATGATTGCAAGTGTAAGATTAAACACAGCAGTTGGATTTATCACAGTAAATTCTATGGTTCAATCTTTGTCCACTGGTCTTAAGATTCCCGACTCGAAAGAAGTTTGTTTGGGGCTCGTGCCGAAATGAAGTTTAACTCAAAATAAATGTGCATGACGTGCAGTGAAATAAATGATCCAAAATCAATGGTGGCAAAAATTTTAGGCTATCGCAATAGCGCAAAAATGAAAAAAAAAAAAAAAAACAAAAAAAAAGAAGACATAAATTGGGAAGATCCATCAAACACCAAATCAATTATTCACTTCATTTAGCAATGTCAACTACATACACGTTACGGGTGAGCGACAATGCGTCCATAACTCCATACAGCGACAAAGCTAACCTCCCGTCCGCCATTCTCCAAAATCTAATCGAGGAAGGTACCGATTTCCCCCATCCACTAGTATTCAAAATCGCCAATGAGTCAGATCCATTTAATTACACATACATCGGAGTCAAGGAATTCACCAGTGAATCCGACGAGATTATGCTACCGCGTTTCGTATCTGATAAGCTACATAATCCAACCACTGTTGTTGTTGAGATGCGGCGAGATATCCCCAAAGCCACTTCTTTACGGCTCAAGCCGCTACTTTTCTATCCCATCAACAATTGGAAGCATTTCTTGGAGAGTCGACTCAGCCATTACACGGTTGTGAATAAGGGGGATGTTTTGACTATAGAGGATGGTGGATTAAAGTATCAGTTGCAAGCTGAGCAAATCAATGATTCTGATGCTGTCAATGTGGCGTCTATTATAGATACGGATGTTGTGTTGGATATGGTGCCCTTGAATGATTCCGTGGCGGAACAACAATTGGAGTTTCATAGAAATTACTATGACCAATTTGGCAGTGTTGTTGAGTTGAAGAGTGGTGAGGAGGTTGTAATTCATGGGTTATCGTCGTTTATGGACCCAAAGTTTGTTCCGAGGCTATATCTGATAGACATTACTCAATGGAATAGCCATAGTTTGGTTGTTGAGTTGGTTACTGAAAATCCCGCACGTCTTATAAATGTTGATTTTGTGGTTGGTACGAGCAAGCTCCTAACGCTTGATAATTTTGCATACAGTAGCTTGGCTGAGGATGACACATTGGTAAAGCAGATTGAGAATGGTCTAGGTACTAGAAAGGCTATAAACATTGACTTACGAGACGATTTGATTGTGAACAAATTGAATCGGAGTAAGCTGCTCCTTGATGAAGGCGAGAGCGAGGGTGATGTTGATGCTGATGAGCGGTTTTTGTACGTGATTCCCTTCACATGGCAGGGGAAAGAGGATGTTTTGCTTCGGATCTCGGATAAAAAGGAGCACGAAACCGTTGAGGCGGATACGGGTGATTTGAAAAAATGTCCAAAATGTTTCAAGCTCATACCAAAGGACAACTTTACACTTCATGAAGCACGGTGTCGTAAGCACAAGTCAGAACCAGTGGATTCTCAACTACTAAAGTTCAAACACAAGCAGCTTTATGAAAAACAATATCAATGCAGTTGCTCGCAAACGTTTGCTACATTTTTCGACATGGTAAACCACAAAGCAAGGTGTCCTAATACAATGATTGAGTGTCGGTTTTGCCATTTGATAGTTCCACAAGAGACAGCCACTTATGAAGACACCTATCAAGGACTAACGCACCATGAAAATGTGTGCGGTAATAAAACACAAGAGTGTTACAAGTGTGGCAAAGTTATACGCAGAAAAGATCTCGTCAAGCATATGAAACTACACGAATTGGATAAGGTCGAGTATAATCATGCAGTTACTTTCAACAAATGTGCAAATGTCAACTGCATCAATAGTCAATCTGAAAGTGCCAACGAATTGCAATTGTGTGATTTGTGTTTTGGACCATTGTATATATCTCAGAATGATCCTACCAATATCAAGCTCCAGAGTAGGATTGAAAGGAAGTATATGTTACAACTTTCAAAAGGTTGTGGACAATGTTGGTGTAATAATGAGTTTTGCAAAACCGGGAATCCAAAATTGAGTCACAACACAATGAAGGACAATTTGCAGTTGATGCAAGTGGCCTTTGCTTCAATTCATAAGCCTTTGTTGCCCATCAATAACAAGAATGGCGCAGGAGAAGGTGAAAATGGATCTGCAGCAGATAACATGTTTTGGTTTTGTGTGAATGAGTCTGTATCGAAAAAGAAGCTTTGGTTCGATATGTTGAAAGAAGAAGGTGAGTATGCTAATGACGATATTATATTACAAGCGTTGAAGGTGAATAATGATGAGTCGCTGGTACGTCAATGGTTGAAAAGTAATGCAATTAGTGGAGGTTCCCAATAGGAAGTCAAGGAATGGTCTAGTCTGGTGTTCATTGTGTTGTTGTTTTCTTTGTATAGCACTATTGAAGAAACTATGTGATATTTACCCGCGCAAAAATTAAACATTTTTTTGTCTGTCTGTCTGTTATGTCTGTCTGTTTCTGTGTCTGTTGTGTCTGTTTCTGTGTCTGTCGTATAAAAAAAAAAACAAATGGCGTTTGAAATTGCTTCTTAATCTGTCCTAAACTTCCCCCACCCCCCTCCCCCTCAAGGGGTTCCAAACAAGATATAACAGACATATGTCTAGCATAACCGTCTCGTATGACCATGTTAACAGGGTGATAAAAGGAGATAGTGTCAAAGAAAAAGCGTCTTTGAATTGATTCTCTCCTTGTAAATGGGATTTTGGTGCATCGTCGTATAGAATTCGATTCTTTTTTGTGTGCTTATTTATCGGCGTTAAAGCAGTACTTTACATCCGGAGAGTTTCCTAGCCGACAATCGCCTTGTAGAAGTAAATTTCCGCCTTGTAACGTAAGTAAAGAGGAAAAAATTTTTTGTTATGGTGGATCTCTATGATGTGCTGTGAACTTTTTAAGTTAGTCGTTTTGATGTTGTTGAGTGGAAGGTGTAATATCATCTGATTCTGTCTCGTCGTTCCTGATACTCTTTCTACCCATCGTATAATTTAAAACTTGGGAGAAACACAAAAGAAAAGAAGAGAAGAAAAAAAAAAAAAAAAAAAAAAAAAAAATTTCTTTTTCAATCAAGCGCGTA